>NC_048592.1:35714276-36014276 GCF_013265735.2 Oncorhynchus mykiss | reverse complement strand
CAGCTTCTTAATATGCCACACATATCAGGTGGATGAATTATCTTGGCATGAGAAATGCTCACTAATAAAGATGTAAACAAATTTGTGCACAACATTTGAGAGAAATAAGCCATTTGTGTATATGGAACATTTCTGGCATCTTTTATTTCAGCTCATGAAACATGGGACCAACACAACATGTGTTTAGATGTATTTCTCAATGTAATTGAAGCTCCTTCATATTTTATGAATGTGGATACATTGATTGGTATTTTTTTATGTGTATTTTTACCAGTGCAAGAGGCGTCACTACAGCCACCCAGGTTCGATTTCAGGCTGTATCACATCTGGCCATGATTGGGAGTCCCATAGGGCAGCGCACAATTGACCAAGCATCGTCCGGGGTTGGCAGGGGTAGGCCATCATTGTAAATAAGAATATGTTATTAACTGACTTGCCTAGTTTAATTTTTAAAAAATAATATTTTTTTAAAGAAGCTTTTAAACAAACGTGTAACTTCAACTGCACAGTCTCCACACCTAGAACACATGCACTCACTCACTCACTCACGCACACACACACACACACATCACAACTGCTGCTGCAAAATTATTGCTAAATACTGCACAATTTAGAAACTTGCCCCCCAATCCCCCCTTCCACAAAATATGTCAATATTGGACTATAAATTGTGCCTTCCTGTATTATACTTATGCTTAAATGTGTATTCTATTCTACTGAGCCATTTACTTTACGTTCGTATTCTTATCTTTTATTATTTGTTATTGTTGTTGCATTGTCGAGAAGGAACCTGCAAGTAAGCATTTGGTTGGACAGCCATGTGTATTTTGTACGTACGACTAATAAAACTTGAAACTGATGTTTCAAAATAAATGTCATGAAATGTAATTCCTTGACCACTACAGATCTTACGAATGGGACATCTCATCTAATGCACATTTCTGTTGGCAGGCCAGGGCCACGTTTGGTTGCCTAACATTCTCGAACGTTGCAGATAGAAATGCTGTCAATAGAGATTATGTGATTCCTTATACTACATGTAAGAGAGGTATGTTTGTTCTACATAGCATATTTCTATCTGAACGATCCAAAACGTCGCGTCCTTCTGAACGAGCAAAAGGCATATTTGATGGTTTGGACAAAGACTACAGGTTTCTAAACTGTGGTTTAGAGTTTTGCTATGGTCACTATTGGCTACTTTAAACACGCGATTGGCTACTTTAAACACGTGACAAGCAAGCACGCTGGCTCTCTAGCCGGAAGTAGTTTACAAGTTCAGAGAGGAAGATACTGTATTTCACATGTTTGATTCACAAGTGTGTGTATAGCTAAATGTCTTTGGTTTAAATGTGTTTAGATTTGTTGTTTTTGATACAAGTCTAATACAATGTACCCGGAGCTAGACAAGTGTCCAAGAAGTTTACTTGTTTGCGAGAAATCGAACTTTGAGCATGAAAAGTCTAGACACGACACTCACGTGTCAAAACATTATTTTAACCACAAGGTAAGCAATTTTATGGTTCTGTGGTAGCTAACGTTAGATGGTTTAGATTATCTGCACGGAACCTGCTGCCACTTCGTTTGCTTTGCCACTTGTTTCACCTACGTGTTAAATCTAAACAACACTGTTTGCTAACTAGCCAGTCTGTGGATTAAGCAAATTACCAATGTGTGACACTATAGATGCATGTGATGTGAACTAAAAACATTAGGTAATTAATTCATCCTCTCAGGTGTCGGTTGTAATACCGGGATGTGGTGCCCTTTCTTCCCGGCTGGCCACTGTCATAAACAATTTCAGCAAGTATTTTCTGGTGAATAATTTACCAGTCTATGAGTTTTTGGATAAAGACTTCTTGAAGAATGTTGTGTGGGATGGTAAGTGCATAGAAGGAGAACACTATTACATTTGGTAAATGAAACAACTACCTTTCAGTAAAAAAAAAAGCGTTATTTTCATGCTAGTTTAAAGTATGCCTGTTTGTTTCCCCAGGCGCTCTCTATGCTCTTTCCTACAAGACAAGCATTGACCAGGATAACACCATTGCACTTCTCCCTAGCGGTGAGTTCCCTTACCACTGTGTTCTACCTATTATCATCTTATTACAGGACATGACTCGCACTGTAGTCCTACCGCTATAGTCTTAATAAAAGTGTGTGTAGAGTAGTAGCCATGGTCTAAAACAGGCTAGAAAGTACACTACCGGTCAAACGTTTTAGAACACCTACTCATTCAAGGGTTTTAATTTAGTATTTTTGACTGTTTTCTACATTGTAGAATAATAGTTAAGACATAAAACTATTAAATAATACATGTCGTAACCAAAAAAGTGTTAAACATATCAAAATATATTTTATATTTGAGATTCTTCAAATAGCCACCCTTTGCCTTGATGTCAGCTCTGCACACTCTTGGCATTCTCTCAACCAGCTTCATGAGGAAGGCTTTTCCAGCAGTCTTGAAGGAGTTCCCGTATATGCTGAGCACTTGTTGGCTGCTTTTGCTTCACTCTGCAGTCCAACTCATCCCAAACCATCTCAATTTGGTTGAGGTTGGGGGATTGTGGAGGCCAGGTCATCTGATGCAGCACTCCATCACTCTCCTTCTTTGTAAAATAGCCCTTACACAGCCTGGAGGTGTGTTGGGTCTTTGTCCTGTTGAAAAACAAATGATAGTCCCATTAAGCGCAAACCAGATGAGATGGCATATCATGGCAAAATGCTGTGGTAGCCATGCTGATTAAGCGTGTCTTGAATTCTAAATAAATCAGACAGTGTCACCAGAAAAGCACCATAACACCACCTCCTCCATGCTTCACAGTGGGAACCACACATGCGGAGATCATCCGTTCACCCACATCGCGTGTCAGTTGGAACCAAAAATCTCAAATTTGTCCATTGTCCATGTTTCTTGGCCCAAGCAAGTCTCTTCTTATTGGTGTCCTTTAGTAGTGGTTTCTTTGCAGAAATTTGACCACGAAGGCCTGATTCACACGGTCTCCTCTGAGCAGTTGATGTTGAGATGCGTCTGTTACTTGAACTCTGTGAAGCATTTATTTGGGCTGCAATTTCTTAACTTTTAAGAAGACACACCTGTTAATTGAAATGCATTCCAGGTGACTACCTCATGAAGCTGGTTGAGAGAATGCCAATAGTGTGCAACGCTGTCATCAAGGCAAAGGGTGGCTACTTTGAAGAATCTCAAATATAAAACAAATGTAGATTTGTTTAACACATTTTTGGTTACTACATGATTCCATGTGTTATTTAATAGTTATGTCTTCACTATTATTCTAATGTAGAAAATAGTAAAAAATAAAGAAAAACCCCTGAATGAGTAGGTGTTATAAAACCTTTAACCGGTAGCGTATAATATTGGGACAAGAAGATATCACAAAATTGCAGTCATGTTGTCCTGGGCAATAGAACCAATGGAATTTGCCAGGCATGTATTCACTAGGAAGCAAATGGGGTGGGACTAACCTAAATTTGTCCAATAAGAAACGCTCATTTTTTTGTTGCAAATGTTTTGCTTCAGTGTGCACTAATGAATACAACCCAGAGCTCCCCTGCCAGGCTGCCACATGGGTCAGTGGAGATTATTTATTTTATTTAACCTTTAACTAGGCAAGTCAGTTAACAAATTCTTATTTACAATGACGGCCAAACCCGGACGACGCTGGGCCAATTGTGCGCCGCCCTATGGGACTCTCAATCACGGTCGGTTGTGATACAGCTTGGAGTCAATGCTAGTTCTATTAAACTAACTCCACTACCATCAAAACTGGTTGTATTTTGACTTTCAATACTAGCACAATGTACTACAAGAAAGGAGGCCCGACGTTACATTGACTGGTCCTGTAAATAAACCTCTGCTCTGTCTGAATCCAAGGTCAGCTGATCCTCTCTGTGGATAAGGACACGTATGAACAGCTGGGTGTGGAGGGAAAGCCGTCACAGTACAATCACAGACAGCCCATGAGATATGGTGAGAAAGGATAATGTATCTTTTCATATTATGTTATTGACATTTAATTGATATTTCTTTGCGCCACACCTCCACCCGGTTTCTTACTCATAATTTGTTGTTGTGATGTTTGAAATGACATCTGACCTGGTTGAATTTAATAACAACGGGGATGTTCTGCAGTCGTGACCATTGACCTGACGGACAAATCCATGGCGCCGGAAGGGAAGCGCTACCAGCGAGTTCTCTCCAGCCTTAAAGAAAGGGTGCCTCTGAAAAGCGACTTCCTGCTAGGACGGCACAATTCGGGTAGGAGAACATTTTGTGTTTGTTTGCACTGTTGAGTCTGAGGCATGTCATGTCTAGTCTGTCCAAGTCCAGGGTTGTTTTCACTAGACTAAATGGAAGAAAACAGAGGAAACAGAGAGGGGACCACCTGAATTTGTCCAATGAGAAACTCTCGTTTTTTGTTGGCTACAGTATGCTCTTATGAATATGACCCTGAACTTGTCCAATAAGAAACTCTCGTTTTTTGTTGGCTACAGTATGCTCTTATGAATACGACCCTGAGTTTCCGTAAGCTGGCCAATGTTTTCTTTCAAAGCATTTCTAAAATTGCGTCTGTCGACTTCAAGGGGCGGATGGGGATAGAGCGCTGCAGAGTCTCCTGTCCCGTTACCAGTGGAAAGAGCACAGACCAGTGGTCAGTAGCCACACCCTGAAGGATCTGCCATGTCCATCCCTGAACGCTTTGGACCTGCGCGGGGACCAGCGGTCTTGTGACCCCCACAGCTTCCTGGAGTGGCTTGGAGCAGTGAGCGCTGGTGTCAGTTGGTACGTACACAACCATATAGTTCTAATGGATATAAATACAGTGCTTTCAGGAAGTATTCTCACATCCTTTGAGCCTGAATTTAAAATGGGTTAAATAATAGGTGGCATGCACTCACTGTGTGCAATAAGCGTTTAGCATGATTTTTGAATGACTACCTTAAATCGCTGTACCCCACACATACAATTGTCTGTAAGGTCCCTCAAACGGACACTCAACTTCAAACACAGATTCAACCACAAAGACCAGGGAGGTTTTCCAATGCCTCTCAAATATGGGCACCTATTGGTAGATGGGTAAAAAAAAAAAAGAAGCTAACATTGAATATCCCTTTGAGCATGGTGAAGTTATTAATTACATTATGGATGGTGTATCAAAACACCCAGTGACTACAAAGATCCAAGCGTCCTTCCTAACTCAGTTGCCAGAGAGGAAGAAAACCGGACAGGAATTTCACCATGAGACCAATGGTGACTTTAAAATAGTTAGATTTTAATGGCTGTGATAGGAGGAAACTGAGGATGGATCAACAACATTGTAGTTACTCCACAATACTAACCTAATTGACAGAATGAAAATAAAGAACAGAAATATTCCAAAACATGCATCCTGTTTGCAAAATGGCACTAAAGTAATACTGCAAAAAATGTGGCAAAGTAACTTTTTGTCCTGAATACAAAGTGTCATGTTTGGGGCAAATACAACACATTACTGAGTATCACTCTCCATATTTTCAAGCATAGTGGTGGCTGCATCATGTTATGGGTATGCTTGTAATTGTTAAGGACTGAGGAGTTTTTCAGGATAAAAATAAATAAATTAAATGGCGCTAAGCACAGGCAAAATCCTAGAGAAAAACCTGGTTCAGTCTGCTTTCCCCACACACTGGGATATGAATTCACCTTTCAGCAGGACAATAACCTAAAACACAAGACCAATCTACACTGCGGTTGCTTTCCAAGAAGACAGTGAATGTTCCCGAGTTACAGATTTGACTTAAATCTACTTGAAAATCTATAGCAAGACCTGAAAATGGTTTTCTAGCAATGATCAACCAATTTGAATTATTTTTTAAAGAATAAATGGGCAAATGTTGCACAATCCACGTGTGGAAAGCTCTTAGAGACTTACCCAGAAAGACTTGAATCAATCGCTGTCAAAGGTGCTTCTACAAAGTATTGACTCAGGGGTGGGAATACTTATGTAAATTCGATTTTTCTTGTAGAAGAAAAAGAGGAGGAAGGGAAGCACTGCTAAGGTACACAATAGTAGATTTTGGTAGACAGAAGGTGCTCTTTGGTAAAAGGGGTAAATTGGTTATCAAAAAGAAGGACCAAGGCACTAGTCATATAATACATTAAAATGCCTTTATTAGTATGGCATGTTCAACATGCCATACAAATGACTAATAACAACAAATCATGAAGAGTCCTCCTTTCTTTTTGAAATGAGATATTTCTATTTAATTTTCAATAAATGTACAAAAAATGTCTAAACATTTTCACTGTCATTATCAAATCAAACTTTATTTGTTACATGCGCCGAATACAACAAGTATAGACTTTACCATGAAATGCTTACTTACAAGCCCTTAACCAACAGTGCAGTTCAAGAAGAGTTAAGAAAAATATTTACCAAATAAACTAAAGTAAAAAGTAACACAATAACATAACAATAACGAGGCTATATACAGGGGGTACCGGTACCGAGTCAGTGTGGAGGCTATATACAGGGTGTACCGGTACAGAGTCAGTGTGGAGGCTATATACAGGGGGTACCGGTACCGAGTCAGTGTGCGGGGGTACAGGTTAGAGGTCATTTGTACATGTAGGTAGGGGTGAAGTGACTATGCATAGATAATAAACAGGGAGTAGCAGCAGTGTACAAAACAAATGGGGTCAATGTAATAGTCCAGTGGCCATTTGATTAATTGTTCAGCAGTCTTATATCTTGGGGGTAGAAGCTGTTGAGGAGCCTCTTGGTCCTAGACTTGGCGCTCCGGTACTGCTTGCCTTGCGGTAGCAGAGAAAACAGTCGAGGACTTGGGTGACTGGAGTCTCTGACAATTTTATGGGCTTCCCTCTAACACTGCCTATTATATAGGTCCTGGATTGCAGGAAGCTTGGCCCCAGTGACGTACTGGGCCGTACTCACTACTCTCTGTAGCGCCTTACGGTCAGATGCAGAGCAGTTGCCATACCAGGTGGTGATGCAACCGGTCAGGATGCTCTCGATGGTGCAGCTGTAGAACGTTTTGAGGATCTGGGGACCCATGACAAATCTTTTCAGTCTCCTGAATGTTTTGTTGTGCCCTCTTCATGACTGTCTTGGTGTGTTTGGAACATGATATATAGTTGATGTTGAGACCAAGGAACTTGAAGCTCTCAACCCACTCCACTACAGCCCCGTTGATGTTAATGGGGGCCTGTTCGGCTCGCCTCTTCCTGTAGTCCACGATCAGCTCCTTTGTCTTGCTCACATTGAGGGAGAGGTTGTTGTCCTGGCACCACACTGACAGTTCTCTGACCTCCTCCCTATTGGCTGTCTCATTGTTGTCGGTGATCAGGCCTACCACTGTTGTCGCCAGCAAACTTAATGATGGTGTTGGAGTCGTGTTTGGCCACGCAATCGTGGGTGAACAGGTAGTACAGGAGGGGACTAAGTACACACCCCTGAGGGGCCCCAGTGATGAGGATCAGTGTGGCAGACATGTTTTTGCATACCTTTACCACCTGGGGGTGGCCCATCAGGAAGTCCAGGATCCAGTTGCAGAGGGAGGTGTTTAGTCCCAGGGTCCTTAGCTTAGTGAGGAGCTAAGTGGGCACTATGGTGTTGAACGCTGAGCTGTAGTCAATAAATAGCATTCTCACATAGGTGTTCCTTTTGTCCAGGTGGGACAGGGCAGTGTGGAGTGCGATTGAGATTGCGTCATCTGTGGATCTGTTGGGGCGGTATGTGAATTGGAGTGGGTCTAGGGTATTTGGGAGGATGCTGTTGATGTGAGCAATGACCAGCCTTTCAATGCACTTCATGGCTACCGACGTGAGTGCTACGGGGTGGTAATCTTTTAGGCAGGTTTACCTTCGCTTTCTTGGGCACAGGGACTATGGTGACCAGCTTGAAACATGTAGGTATTACAGACTCAGTCAGGGAGAGGTTGAAAATGTCAGTGAAGACACTTGCCTGCTTTGAGTACACGTCCTGGTAATCCATCTGGCCCTGCGGCTTTGTGAATGTTGACCTGTTTAAAGGTTTTACATCGGCTACGGAGAGCGTTATCACACTGTCATCCAGAACAGCTGGTGCTCTCATGCATACTTCAGTGTTGCTTGCCTCGACGTGAGCATAAAAGGCATTTAGCTTGTCTGGTAGGCTCGCGTCACTGGTCAGCTCGTGTCTGGGTTTCCCTTTCTAGTCCGTAATAGTTTAAGCCCTGCCACCTCCGACAAATGTCAGAGCCAGTGTAGTAGGATTCAATCTTAACCTGTTAGAGCTCTAGGGGCGCTATTTCATTTTTGGATAAAAAACGTTCCCGTTTTAAGCGCGATATTTTGTCACGAAAAGATGCTCGACTATGCATATTCTTGACAGTTTTGGAAAGAAAACACTCTGAAGTTTCAGAATCTGCAAAGATTTTGTCTGTAAGTGCCCCAGAACTCATTCTACAGGCGAAACCAAGATGATGCATCACCCAGGAATTAGCAGAATTTCTGAAGCTCTGTTTTCCATTCTCTCCTTATATGGCTGTGATTGCGCAACGAATGAGCCTACACTTTCTGTCGTTCGCCCAAGGTCTTAGCAGCATTGTGACGTATTTGTAGGCATATCATTGGAAGATTGACCATAAGAGACTACATTTTCCAAGTGTCCGCCTGGTGTCCTGCGTCGAATTCGGTGCGCAATTGCCAGCTGCTTCCACTTTACCATTTGATTCAGGGGAGAAAGCATGTGTCCAAGAACGATGTATCAATGAAGAGATATGTGAAAAACACCTTGATGATTGATTCTAAACAACGTTTGCCATGTTTTCAGTCGATATTATGGAGTTAATTTGGAAAAAAGTTTGCGTTTTGAGGACTGAATTTATGGATTTTTTTTGGTAGCCAAATGTGATGTATAAAACGGAGCTATTTCTAATACACAAGGAATCTTTTTGGAAAAACTGAGCATCTGCTATCTAACTGAGAGTATCCTCATTGAAAACATCAGAAGTTCTTCAAAGGTAAATTATTTTATTTGAAGGCTTTTATGTTTTTGTTAATGTTGCGTGCTGGATGCTAACGCTAATGCTAACGCTAAATGCTAACGCGAAATGCTAACTCTAGCTAGCTACTTTTACACAAATTATTGTTTTCCTATGGTTGAGAAGCATATTTTGAAAATCTGAGATGACAGTGTTGTTTACAAAAGGCTAAGCTTGAGAGATGGCATATTTATTTCATTTCATTTGCGATTTTCATAAATAGTTAACGTTGTGTTATGCTAATGAGCTTGCTGATAGATTTACACAATCCTGGATACAGGGGTTTTTTCATAGCTAAACGTGACGCAGAAAACGGAGCGATTTGTCCTAAACAAATAATCTTTCAGGAAAAACTGAACATTTGCTATCTGAGAGTCTCCTCATTGAAAACATCTGAAGTTCTCCAAAGGTAAATGATTTTTTTGAATGCTTTTCTGTTTTTTTGTGTAAATGTTGCCAGCTGAATGCTAATGCTAAATGCTACGTTAGCCATCAATACTGTTACACAAATGCTTGTTTTGCAATGGTTGAGAAGCATCTTTTGAAAATCTGAGATGACAGTGTTGTTAACAAAAGGCTAAGCTTGAGAGCTAGCATATTTATTTCATTTCATTTGCGATTTTCATGAATAGTTAACGTTGCGTTATGGTAATGAGCTTGAGTCTGTATTCACGAACCCGGATCCGGGATGGGGAGATCAGAAAGGTTAATCCTGTATTGACGCTTTGCTTGTTTGATTGGTTGGTTCGTCGGAGGGCATTGCGGGATTTCTTATAGGCTTCCGGATTAGTGTCCTGCTCCTTGAAAGCGGCAGTTCTAGCCTTTAGCTCGATGCGGATGTTGCCTGTAATCCATGGCTTCTGGTAGGGGTATGTATGTACGGTCACTGTGGGGACTACGTCGTTGATACACTTATTGATGAAGCCAGTGACTGATGTTCTCCTCAATGCCATTGGATGAATCCTGGAACATATTCCAGTCAGCTAGCAAAACAGTCCTGTAGCGTAGCATCCGCACCATCTGACCACTTTCGTATTGAGCAAGTCACTGGTACTTCCTGCTTTAGTTTTTGCTTGTAAGCAGGAATCAGGAGGATAGAATTATGGCCAGATTTGCCAAAATGGAGGGCGGGGGAGAGCTTTGTATGCATCTCTGTGTGTGGAGTAAAGGTGGTCTCAAGTTTTTTTTGATTTAAGTTTGCCTGCATTAAAGTCCCCGGCCACTAGGAGCGCCACTTCTGGGTGAGCATTTTCTTGTTTGCTTATGGCCTTACAGAGTTGGTTGAGTGCTCTCTTAGTGCCAGCATTGTTCTGTGGTGGTAAATAGACGGCTACGAATAATATAGATAAGAACGCTCTTGGTAGATAGTGTGGTCTACAGCTTATCATAAGGTACTGTACCTCAGGCGAGCAATAACTCTAGACTTTTTTAATATTAGACATGGCGCATCAGCTGTTATGGGGTATTGTGTGTAGCTGGGTGAGAAAAAAACCCCTATTTAATATTTATTTTTTATCAGGCTGTAACACAACAAAATGTGGAACAAGTCAAGGGGTATGAATACTTTCTGAAGGCACTGTATATGGCACTGGGTACTTGTGTAAGAGAGAGGGAAATCTGTCATGGTATTATTAACTTCTCCCTTGTGGCTAATCTCTCTCTCTCTCTCTCTCATAACACAAACACACTCATGCAGAAAGCTAGTGAATATGTGTTGTTCGTTGTTTAGTGACAATACAGCAGCCAGCTTCCTTTCAACATACGTCTGTCCAGAGCCCCAAACACTGGTGAGCCAAGCCCTGCATTGTACAGTGTCCGGCCTGCTGCTGCCCGAAGACATCTACTCTCTGCTGCAGGAACTGCAGTAAGTTCACCTTCTGCAACACATGACTGTATCGGTTCACTCATGAAATAAGTTATATAAAAAAATCAAGTCTTAAATATATACTAATTTACTATGTGGTCTTCTCTTAAAACCAGGCGGTTCTTTGACGAACCCAAAATCACGTCCTGGCTGTCACTGACTGTACACGGCTTCATGGACAGTCCCGTTTCCTGGGGAGATGCAGAACACGGGTTTCACAAGGGTGGTGAAAACTTCTACAACCTCGTCCTCTTCAAGAACCAGGACTACTGGTTGCACATGGGCACTGGCTCCCATGATAGATGTCCCCCATGATGACCACAAAACAAAAGTTTTTTTTTTGTTTTTTTTTCAGCTTGGTTTTTTTAGGAAAATAAGGTATTGTGTACAAAACTGTTCACAAAATGTACTGCTTATCAATTGTGATGTTTCTAAAGAAATCTACTAATTTGCTCAGTCTTAATTTTTGTCTTTGCCATCTTCAATAAAAATAATTGAGTCCAACTGAAGTGCTCATAGTAAGTTGTTCTTGGTTGTTTTTATACATTTCAGGAAACATGAAATTAATTTCATCCCGTCATTTCAAGTGAAGGTGCTACACAGGATACATTTTTATTTATTTTTTAATCTGGATTAAAAAAAAAAAATGTGCATTGTCATTTCAAAACACTTCCATAATTTATATACACTGAACATAAATATAAACGCAACGTGTCAAATGTTGGTTTCATGAGCTGAAATAAAAGATCCCAGAAATATAACATAAAAAGCTTATTTCTCAAACATGTTTTGTTTACATCCTTGCTAGTCAGCATTTCTCCTTTGCCAAGATAATCCATCCACTTGACAGGTGTGGCATATCAAGAAGCTGATTAACAGCATGATCATTGCACAGGTGCACCGTGTGCTGGGGACAATAAAAGACCACTCAAGAGTGTGTAATTTGGTCTCACAACACAATGCCACAGATGTCTCAAGTTTTGAGGGAGCTTGCAATTGGCATGCTGACTGCAAGAATGTCCACCAGAACTGTTGCCAGAGAATTGAATGTTAATTTCTCTACCATAAGCCGCCTCCATTGTTTTAGAGAATTTGGCAGTACGTCCTACCGACCTCACAACCGAGGACCACGTGTATGACGTCATGCTGTGTTAGTCGTTTGCTGATGTCAACATTGTGAACAGAGTGCCCCATGGTGGCGGTTATGGTATGGGCAGGCTTAAGCTACGGACAACAAACACAATTGCATTTTATCAATGGCCATTTTAATGCACAGAAATACCGTGACGAGATCTTGAGGCCCATTTCTTAAGGTATCTGTATTCCCAGTTATGTGAAATCCATAGATTAGGGCCTAATGAATTTATTTAAATTGACTGATTTACTCATGAACTGTAACTCAGTAAAATATTACAAATTATTGCATTTATTTTTGTTTAGCATACAGTACCATTCAAAAGTTTGGAGACTTACTCATTCAAGGGTTTTTCTTTATTTGTACTATTTTCTACATTGTAGAATAATGGTGAAGACAATGAAATAACACACATGGAATCATGTAGTAACCAAAAAAGTGTTAAAAAATCTAAATCTATTTGAGATGCTTCAAAGTAGCCACCCTTTTCCTTGATGACAGCTTTGCACACTCTTGGCATTCTCTCAACCAGATTCATGAGGTAGTCACCTGGAATGCATTTCAATTAACAAGTGTGCCTTGTTGGATTTTTTCTTAATAAGTTTGAGCCAATCAGTTGTTGTGACAAGGTAGGGTATACAGAAGATAGCTCTATTTGGTAAAATACAAAGTCCAAATTATGCCAAGAACAGCTCAAATAAGCAAAGAGAAAATAGAGTCCATCATTACTTTAAAAGACATGAAGGTCAGTCAATAAGGAACATTTAAAGAACTTTCATACTTTCAAAACCTTAGCTAGCAGTCATCATGAATCAAGTCGACTATCTACTGGCAAGTCCTTGTCATATGAAGAGAAATAATAGATCAAATGTATTTGGTGCTCATCGGCCATTGGACATAAACATTACACAAGTTGGAAATCACAAATTCAACTGAGTGGTTTGGAAGGAATCAGTGGCTAACTGCAAGCATTGCACTAGCCTGCTCTTCAGTGGAGTGGATGTGTGGTCCCAATTCTGGGTTTTTCCAAGCTTAAAAGGATAAACATTCAACATTGGCCATGGTGTCAATCCAGCATGGCTTCTGCAACGCTCAAAACTGGAATATCTGACATCGTCATGATTCTACCTTGTTTTTTTACGAGTTACCAGTTGTCTTGAAAGCACCATAAATCCAGAAAATGCCGACTTTGATGACAACATTTGCCCACGAAGGACCGCCGCGCCACCTGTTCAAGTGAGTCCAACAATGTCTTGTATGCTGCTGTATAGATGATGTAATATGCCAGGGAGATATGTATACTGTAGCTAAGAAAGTAATACTAAGTGTATGTTGTGTAGTAAACTGTTAGTGGCCCATGTGCCTCACCCTAATAATTTGCTCCTGTTTCCCCTCCTAATTTCACCTAGAGTTCTGACTTGGTGGTGCACACCTATAGCCTGTTTAAGAGAAATGTAATCATCGAATATTGTAAGAGCTTTCATTGTCTGCTTATACCCCCCCCCCCCCCCCTTTAATTTATCCTACGGTTCTGACTTGGTGTACAGGGAGAATACTGTAAGAACGGCCCGTGTTCTGAATTGTCGCTGTACAATTCAAAATTGCTGAACAAATAGTTATATTGACTATGTCTGTCCTAGCTCGCTCATAATGTCTTAATCAAAATTATGGATTGCCTCTTATCCGCTCGTTGTCCCCTTATGCCATAGTTTGTACATCTCAAATGACATTATAAAAAACACATTTTAAGCAAGTCAGCTGTCATTCAGTAAATGAGGCTGAATGAACTGTTTCGCTGCCAGACAAGCCTCTGCTGATTAGTCAGGTGTTGGGACTCTGCAGTTGGGACAGCTTTATGTAGGCCCCAACAGTGTGTGGGCACCGTTTGTCACTTTTATAGTGCAATTCGTGTATTATTTAGTGTTGTGTAGTGGGTTTGCTGGCATGAATCAAAATATTATTTATATATTTTTTGCCCCACCAAGATTTACATGCTAAAATCCCCACTGCTTATGTAAATATTCAGACCCTTTGCTATGAGACTCGAAGGTGAGCTCAGGTGCATCCTGTTTCCATTGATCATCCTTGATGTTTCTACAACTTGGAGTCCACCTGTGGTAAATTCAATTGATTGGACATGATTTGGAAAGGACCCACAGTTCACAGTGCATATCAGAGCAAAAACCAAGTCATAAGGTCAAAGGAATTGTCCTTAGAGCTCCGAGCCAGGATTGTGTCGAGGCACAAATCTGTGGAAGGGTACCAAAACATTTCTGCAGCATTGAAGGTCCCCAAGAACATAGTGACCATTTTTAAAATGGAAGAAGTTTGGAGACACCTCTTACTAGAGCTGGCCGACTGGCCAAACTGAGCAAACGGGGGAGAAGGGCCTTTGGTCAGGGAGGTGACCAAGAACCCAATGCTCACTCTGACAGAGCTCCTCTGTGGAGATGGGAGCACCTTCCAGAAGGACAACCACCTCTGCAGTGCACCAAATCAGGCCTTTATGGTAGAATGGTCAGATGGAAACCCCTCCTCAGTAAAAGGCATATGACAGCCCACTTGAAGTTTGCCAAAAGGCACTTAAAGGACTCTCAAGAGTCAAGATCATGAGAAACAAGATTCTCTGGTCTGATGAAACCATGTGGGAGGAAACCTGGCACCATCCCTACGATGAAGCATGGTGGTGGTGGCAGCATCATCATGCTGTGGGGATGTTTTTCAGTGGTAGGGAGACTAGTCAGGAACAGAGAAAAATATAGAGATCCTTAATGAAAACCTGCTCCAGAGCACTCAGGACCTCAGACTGGGGCGAAGGTTCACCTTCCAACAGGACAACGACCCTAAGCACACAGCCAAGACAATGCAAAGAATGGCTTCGGTACAAGTCTCAATGTCCTTGAGTGGCCCAGCCAGAGCCCGGACTTGAACCCGAATGAACATCTCTGGAGAGACCTAAAAATAGCTGTGCAGCAACGCTCTCCCATCCAACCTGACAGAGCTTGAGAGGATCTGCAGAGAAGAATGGGAGAAACTCCCCAAATACAGGTGTGCCAAGAAGACTCTGTAATCGCTGCTAAAGGTGCTTCTACAATGTACTGAGTAAAGGGTCTGAATACTTATGTAAATGTAATAGTTTATTTTTTATAAATGTGCAAACATAAAAAATAAAAAAAACTTTACCTTTTCATTATGGGGTATTGTGTGTAGATTGATGAGGGGGGGGGAACGATTTAATACATTTTAGAATAATGCTGTAACCTAACAAAATGTTGAAAAAGTCGAGGGGTCTGAACTTTCTGAATGCACTGTATAACCTAACCAACACAATATTACTTTAACAGGTTCAGACCATTTATTTTCACAGCGAGTATAGATTTCATTAATCTATATTTTTAAAAAAAAACACACGTTCGGATTGTACAGCATGTATATTTATATAAGTTCAACTACAAAATAGGTCACATGTATGCAAACATGCTGTACCAGGATTTGAGTCAAGGCAGTTCACACAGTTCTTCAGAAGGGTGAGGATTATGGGATTTCGTACTTTTAAATTAATTTCGTTGCTGTACAAAAATGCAGTCAATTTCAACAACGCTTCTTGGAATCTTTCAACAGAATGAGTGAATTCTGTGTACACTAGACAAGCCTCATCATCATGCTGTGTTAACACACTACAAATTATATATTTTTTTAAATACAGTACATTTCTTCAATGAGAAAAACGTGGAGGACATTACATTAACTAAGCTGTGGTCCAAGTGTTGAAGGCGCCTGCTAATATTTATAAATCAGCATTCAGTGAAACATGGAAGTACGTTAAAAAAAAAAACATCTTTATTTAACTAGGCAAGTCAGTTAAGAACAAATTCTTATTTACAATGACAGCCTAACAGGGCCAAACCAGGACGACGCTGGGCCAATTCTGCGCCGCCCTATGGGACTCCCAATCATGGCCAGTTGTGTGATACAGCCTGGAATCAAACCAGGGTCTGTAGTGACGCCTCCAGCACTGAGATGCAGTGCCTTAGACCCGCTGCGCCACTCTGGAGCACTCGAGGTATGACATGCTTCAGGCATAATTTGGGAAAACTAAGCAAAAAGGACATGTTTTTATGAAAGAGCATCGCCTTATTGATACGCAATACCTCTTCACCTTTGCTTACAGAAAATCCCAACCGAAATACTGACTTCTATCCCTTCTAGAAGAAAAAAAATATGCTAATAAAACAAGCCGACTGGTGCAGTTGCGGCGCTAACAATTTTATACATCTATGCGCGAAGGCCAAAACTGAAAGTGATAACTAAAAATCATACTATGTCCACGAAGTAGACTGCCCCGAGAAGATACTTCACTTTTCAATAAAATAAAATCAAACTGTGAAACAAACCCATGAGCAATGACTCAAAAACAGACACTACTTTTGTCCAAACCATCTCCACTTTAAACATTTAAATATTCATAGACAATATAAATAATGACATTTTCCATAATTCTTTATCGAAATAGGTTGAAGGTAACAGCAGTTGTCCAGATATCGGGATATTGCGATGACATCTGTTACCCCGAGCTCTGCTACTTTTATAAATCCAGTGAAACAAGGAATATGGCCAAATGATTGGTGAGGCCACAAAAACATTGGCCAAGTCAGAATTCATATATAAAAAGACAAATACAAACAAACTGTAGGCGAATAACGGTTTTGTTTTACAAACTCAAAAAGCTGTACATCTTTTTTTCCCCCCAGGGCTATGACTAATGTAAATAGAATGCCTCCACAGCATTTTAGTAGTATCCTTTGCTCAATGCAACAACAAAAAAACAAGGTGAGATATGCTGAAGCTGCAAAAGTCCTATATCCATGGTACTGAGTGGTGAGATTAAAGGCTATTCTCACTGATAATCGCTTCAGATCAGAACACACATTTTGACATTAGAAAATGGGAGTAAAGAACAAGGCACTGCTTTTAGCTAGTACCCTAGCCTAGCCTCGTCACAACTGAGCCTTGAACCGCGTACCCTAGCCTCGTCACAACTGAGCCTTGAACCGTGTACCCTAGCCTCGTCACAAATGAGCCTTGAACCGTGTACCCTAGCCTCGTCACAACTGAGCCTTGAACCGTGTACGCTAGCCTCGTCACAACTGAGCCTTGAACCGTGTACCCTAGCCTCATCACAACTGAGCCTTGAACCGTGTACCTTAGCCTCGTCACAACTGAGCCTTAAACCGTGTACCTTAGCCTCGTCACAACGGAGCCTCGAACTGTGTACCCTAGCCTCGTCACAACTGCATTCATTGTATCAGAATCTTGTAATTGTCTCTCCTTTGCGTGTATGTTTCATGGATGGAATAAATCAGGAGTTGCAGAATATTAAATTAAATTGTAATAAAGTCTTAACTTAAAACAAAAACAATTCTGTTTACTATAGAAACTGTTTGGTGGAAAATCCAGTCCCCCAAGCCAAATAAAACAACAAAAAGATGACCTGGGTGAAATATCATCTACAGATGATATCAGTTAGACAAAAAGTAAAAATACAGTGTTAAAAATTAATCTGACATACTCTGTTCTGGATTCAATCAAAGGCGTGCTGTTCATAAGGCACTGCACTGTTGACAATGAGTCTTTTAAAAGGCCGTTACCCTGACGTTCGAAGATGGCATTCATGGTGAACGCTACAGATGACGGCTCAAGCTTAAAATGACCTTTTTAAGTTAAGTGCAGTACACTTCTCGACAACGCACCTTTTCAATTTAATCCCGGCCTCCATTCAGTTCAAATAGCAATAGGTCCTGTTTTGAATGGAAAGCTTGACAGGGGTCAATGTGGAGAATCCAATAAGCCTCCCATCCACTGGGCGGCGCTGTTTTCCCAAGAGTTCAGAGAGTTACATCTTATTGCAGGCTCCACAATGGAAAGTCGCCTAGGTTTTTGTCAAAGTTTTCAATGTGAACTTTTGTTGTGTCATAAATTCTGATCCATGTTGATACAACATCCCATCCAAATCAATCCTGAGGTGAGTAGGACAAACACCCCACTATGCAAGAAACTTTGTGTATTCATCAATGTCTTCACCTCCTCCAATCCCTCCATCCCTTTCAATCTAGGCCACGTTTAGTTGAACCTATAATGTGGAATGGTATTTTGGGCGGGCCAGGGCTATTGGGTAGAGCAGTGTTTCCCAACTCTGGTCCTCCAGTAGCCCCAACAGTGTTTCCTAACCCTGGTCCTCCAGTACCTTCAACAGCCCAACCCTGGTCCTCCAGTACCCCCCAACATTGTTGCCCAACCCTGGTTCTCCAGTAGCCCCAAAAGCCCAACTCTGGTTCTCCAGTAGCCCCAACAGCCCAACCCTGGTCCTCCAGTAGCCCCCAACATTGTTGCCCAACCCTGGTCCTCCAGTAGCCCCAACAGCCCAACCCTGGTTCTCCAGTAGCCCAACCCTGGTTCTCCAGTAGCCCAAACCTGGTCCTCCAGTAGCCCCCAACATTGTTGCCCAACCCTGGTTCTCCAGTAGCCCCAACAGCCCAACCCTGGTTCTCCAGTAGCCCCAACAGCCCAACCCTGGTCCTCCAGTACCCCCCAACATTGTTGCCCAACCCTGGTCCTCCAGTACCTTCAACAGTACAGTTTTATTGTAGTCCTTGACAAGCATACCTCATTCAACTCATTGAGGGCTTGATGATTTGTTTACAAGTCGAATCAAGTGTGCTTGTCTAGGGTTACAATAAAAATGTGTACTGTTGGGGGTACTGGAGGACCAGGGTTGGGCAACAATGTTGGGGGGTACTGGAGGACCAGGGTTGGGCTGTTGGGGCTACTGGAGAAAAAAAGGTCCAGCATCAACGTCTCAATGGGCACACACACACACACACACACACACATACAATTAATCACACAGATTGCAGATTGAACCGGTTGCACTCCCAGTGCTGTTTGTCTGGTTCCCCCACTGAATGGGGCTCGGGAACATGGGGGACACATGCTTTCCTTAAAACTCATCTATCTTCTTCTGCAGATATTGGAGGATGGAGTCCATCCCCTGCGAGGAGCCCCAAACTCTCTTCAGCGCCTCACACTCGCGTTCGTTGGCCTGCTCCAGGGCGGCCCGGTTTGCATTTCGGACCAGTGCTTTGGACTCCCGCAGGACCTACAGTGCAGCAGAGGCCCCCACCCCACCCGGCGGAAAAACAGGAAAGGAAAATGACTGATGGATATGGATGCATTGAAAGGTTATTGGCATAGACTCCCTTAACCATTCCTTGTGGGACATGAGGTCACTCTTATGTCAACAATGTCTGCACAGACGATTCAGGAGACATTCTGCAACATCCAGATAGTGTGACTTGATCTCAATTCAATGTATTCCTAAAAGCATTATATAATTCTTATTATTATTTATTTTTAAACACACTCTTGGTTCCATTTTGTTTTGGGAGACATTGAAAAGCTAACAATTCAAGTGGCCACTGTTGTGGCTAGGAGAGAGTGTATGTGTATGCATACATATGAGTGTCAGTGACGTGATGTTTATGGTTTTGATGAGACAAAAAACGTGAACAAAAAGAGGAAGGACAACGAGGGCTGGGGAGGGGCCGTGGCCGTACTGTGACTGTGTAGAAATATATATATTTTTTTAAATCTTCAAAAAAATCAAATGAAAGAGGATGACTTACAACTGAATTACAAGAGACTAGCTCCCTAATGCGAACCATCACCTCCTGAGTGAAAGTCCCGGGCCACAGCACCTGGGAGACAAGCCCTTTAGCACAGGCCTCCTGGGCCGTCAGCTTCCTCCCACTCAGCAGCATCTCATTGGCCTGAGAGACGAGGGGAAAGGGGAGGGAGAGAGAGAGAAGAGGGAGGGAGGTTAACGAGCCACTGAACACGACGATTGGCAAGAGTTTTTCTGTTACTCATTTGACAAACTAGATTTCAGTCTTGGAGGTGTGTTTCCTGACCGATTCAGTTTGGTTAATGATGATTGTCCCCTATCACTTCCTCAAAATCCCCAGAATGAATCTAAGATAAAGAAATCTGTAATAAAAATGTTGACATCTTTTGCCGAGGATGTTTTAGTTAAGCAATTTGACATCTAGCTAAGGTGTTTGGTGCGGTATTTCTGAAGTAAAGAAATGTGCAACGTATTGTCTTTTGTAAACAAAGTCTGTGCTGATGGACCTGTCTGTCTCACTGTCTATGCTATTGGATTAGAGAGCCAATCACCGCAGCTGTTTTCCCCATGTTAAGTCAGGTGTACACTACACGATTTTCGCCACCAATTTGGGCTGTTCCAGACAAGTTTGAGATCGGAGATAAAATCCCCATGTCGTTGGCTACTCGGGGGCGTGCGGCCGTCACCGACGCTCGATTCATGTGAATCAGGGACGCAATCTGAGGTCCGATCCTGTCTTTGGGCAGTCCTAGTTAGCCAATGAGAGCTCGCCAGAGAAAAAGCCAGTAAGATGATGACATCACCCAGGATGTGTAGACTCTGGAGCAGGAGCCATGATTAATACTGGTATGGATGTGTAGACTCTGGAGCAGGAGCCATGATTAATACTGGTATGGATGTGTAGACTCTGGAGCAGGAGCCATGATTAATACTAGTATGGATGTGTAGACTCTGGAGCAGGAGCCATGATTAATACTGGTATGGATGTGTAGACTCTGGAGCAGGAGCCATGATTAATACTGGTATGGATGTGTAGACTCTGGAGCAGGAGCCATGATTAATACTAGTATGGATGTGTAGACTCTGGAGCAGGAGCCATGATTAATACTGGTATGGATGTGTAGACTCTGGAGCAGGAACCATGATTAATACTAGTATGGATGTGTAGACTCTGGAGCAGGTGCCATGATTAATACTGGTATGGATGTGTAGACTCTGGAGCAGGAGCCATGATTAATACTAGTATGGATGTGTAGACTCTGGAGCAGGAGCCATGATTAATACTAGTATGGATGTGTAGACTCTGGAGCAGGAGCCATGATTAATACTGGTATGGATGTGTAGACTCTGGAGCAGGAGCCATGATTAATACTAGTATGAGTCTGTACTTGCCTTTAACCAAAGCGTCAAATCGGTACAGCTCTGATATTCACAAGAAATGTTATTCAATTCAAAATGCTATATAGATATTTCAACTCTGTAATGGCAAGCGTGAATGTCTCTGACTGAAAACGTTTACGAGACTGCTTTGGAGCCACAGATCGTTCTAGCTACATTTAACAACCTAAATCACATCATTGTTTTCACGAGACAGCTTTGGTATGGAGAACGAGGAATGAGGAATCTTGTTGTCTGAGCCGGACCGGTTTAGTGTGCACACCACTACGTTCGGGAAAGACAAAACAATACAAGATAGACGGTCGTTTAACGTGAGAGGCTCAGCGATGTTTAGGATTTTTGAAAGTGGTGTACTGTACCACCCGGCATTAGTGCGGGGAAAATGGCCATCCTCAAATCAAAACCCAACCTTCATTTACCTGTTGTGAAGCACGGATACTTTGATTCAAACCCACGACCGCAGCAGTACAATGTGATCTAGAAACCGCTAGCCCACCCCCAAATCACTGACACAGATTAAACCTAGTCCCTGGAGCAAAAAGCAGCTAAAAAAATGCTAAAAGTGCTACACTTAAAAACCAGTTCCCCTAAACAATATCTGTATTGCTGTGCAAAACAACTCCCCCCTCTGAGAATGTGGAGGATTTTCAGCATCAACTCACCGAGGCCACGCCCATGATGCGAGGGAAGGTGACGGAGGCGCAGGCGTCAGGTGTCTGTCCGTAGGTGGTGTACGGCGTCTGGAACCAGGCTCTCTCGTTGGCCCAGACCACGTCACACAGCGGGAGGATGGAGGCTCCGAGGCCCACCGCCGGTCCGTTCAAGGCTACGATGATAGGCTTCTTGAATTGGATGAAAGTGTTCACGAATGTCCTGAGAGGATGAGAACAACAGACTGGGCCTGAATCACCATCTTCTGTGGCATTATTACAACGACTGACACTACAACACAGCATTCTACTCATCTTTATCAACAGTTTCAAAAATAACAGATGATATCTAGACAATCTGTAATTTGCACTGACCAGAGATGAAAAGACAGCCTAATGATGAGCTTCCACCATTTTGTTTTCTTTAATCAGTGCAGATGAAGATAAGGGAGACAAGGAGGATGAGGACAGATTTTTGGACAATCGAGAAATGAGGAAGTTGAGTTATCCTGCCGACCTTTTAAAAAATATATATCTATTTTTCTCCCTTTTTGAAAAATCATCCACATAAAAAAAAATAGAAACAGGAGGTAAGCCTTCTGACCTACCTAATGGTCTCGGCCATCTTGATGCTCTCTTTCTTACGGTCGTCGGTGAGCCGCCTGATGAAGTAGATGAAGTCCAGGCCGAAGCAAAAGAAGCTGCCTACGGCACTCAGTAGGACCAGCTTACTGTCGTCTGATGCCGCTGTGGCCATGGCACTCTGTATCTCCTTCATCACCTGAGGCAGCCAAGAGAGGGAGAGGAATTCAAAAATATGATCCATTTTTATGGGCCAGTTTCCCAGACACAGATGAAGCCTAATCTTGGACTAAGAAGCCCTTTCGATGGAGAATGATCACTGGAAATACTTTTTTTAGTCTAAGGCTTCATCTCTATGTCCAGGAAACCATCCCAATATATTTTTGAAGGACCAGTATTTGACTTTCTTTAAAGAAATGTTGCTTACATTCATCAATTATATTTGACTACCAAATGTTTTGGAAATGTTGGCATAACAAAACTATAAAACTATTAAAAAAAAACTGTCACGTTGTAAAACAATTGTTTTGTCAGGGCAAAGACAGGCAGGCAGAAAGACAAGCAGGCGTATGACTCACGTTGGGGTTGAGTGAGTTGTTCTCCGAGGTCTTGGTGGAGAGCAGGATGTGGGTGAAGCCGTCCTGCTTCTTGACGACGAGGTCCCTGTAGCGATAGGCACTCTCCGTCTGCCGTACGCTGAACCGAAGGCGCTTGTCGAAGACCGAGCGCTGCTCTTCGAAGCGCCGTTTCCCTGCCACTCCGGAGACAGCGGTTACCCGCGCCACGGCGCTCTGCAGGTTAGCCGTCCCGTTGGCTGCCAGAGCCTCCATGAGTGTCGATGTACCTGGTGGTTAAGAAACCCCACATAAGATACAGGATGGAAATGGGAAGCATTTCTGCCTTTCTTAATATTGTCTGTTGTAATAATCAGCTAGATTAACTATCTGGAACAGGCTGAATAGTTTACTGCATGTCATGAGTAGGTCTCAGTGCTTTTCCGGGCTTCCCTTCTGTTCTACTCAACAGTAGATGAACAACGCACCAAATTTGAGTTCATTGATAACGAATGAGTGAACACTGAGACGAAAGGGGAGAAACGGAATTGGCCTGGAGTAAAGATTTGCATGGTAGTGTCCCCAATCACTCCCATCGGGCATTGTGGTCTACATGGACCAGAATGAGAAGTCTGTACCTTCATAAGTCCTCCAACGCTACTTCCAGCAGCATCTGGTCCTCCAATGATAAAACAGGCACAATCAGAGGCAACACAACAATGGCTTCTGCCATTTACTGCTGCTCTAAAATAAATTTGTACTTTTATTTCTTAACTGCATTGTTGGTTAAGGGCTTGTAAGTAAGCATTTCACTAAGGTCACCTGTTGTATTCGGCGCATTTGACATAACATTTGAACGTACAACTACAAGACCTGGGTTCAGTAAACAGCACAACAACAGTTATTGCAGTCTATTGAAAAAGCCTTACCTTTCCCATTGAGGGTGCGTATGGATGCGGGTGTTACGGGGACTGGCTGAGGGATCAATGGGATTTGGCTTTGAGTCCTGGGCCGAGTCCCCATGCGTGCCCTTTCTTCCCCGGGCCCCAGCAGCAACCCCAGAGGCTTTTCCAACAGGGCCACCTCTGGGGGCACAGAGTCCTGCTCCTGACCCCCCTGTTCCAGACTGTGGGCCGCCTCGCTGGGCGACTCTTCAGAGTCCACCCAGCTGCTCATGGGGCTTTTGGGAACCAGGATTTTGATCCCGGACTTGGCCAGGTCCATACTCCGACGCGCCGTGCCCACTGGAGAAGCAGCGGGCCCACTTGTGAAGCTTAGACTAGAAATGGCACAGGTAGTGCAATCACTGTACTTTTGGCCCAAGATAAGCTGCTGTGTGTCCGTTTTGGAATTTGCCAGGCTAGAGTCAAGTGGTGGCAACTGTGGTTGCTGCGGCCGTTTGGAGACGGCCGTAGCTGCTGTGGTGGGCGAAGAGGTGGGTTTCACTAGAGCGTGGCCTCCTGCTCCACTATTGCCGCAGAGTGGCTGAGGCCTGCAGATCTGTTTGCGGGCGTTGTTGCTCGAACTGTGGCTGTGGGCCGTGCTGGGAGAGCTTTGAGTGGAGCGCAGTAAACTGCCGTCTCTCGGTCTTTCGCCGCGTGACTGATTAAAATGGTGAATGAACTCCATGCAGGCGGAGAGGTGCGACTCGGGCTCCCAGGTGTCCCCCTCGTATCCGTACCCCCTCCAGCGGACCAGGTACTCCATCTTTCCCTTCTTGTTCTTCCGTTTGTCCACAATTTTCTCAACCTGTGACGGAATTAAAAACAAAATAGTTGGCAGTGACTAGTCACTAAGTCACGATCAATGAGACCGAAACGTCTAGGCTATATAGCCCACACTGGGCAAATGTTTCTTCGGTATAATGGCGTCAGCAACAATTTATATGTGCATTCCGCTACCTACTAAAAAGGAAAGAAATGCGAGGGTATTTAAAAAAAAAAAAAATCCATACAAACTATCAATAATGAAATGTTAAGCTAAAATCAGCCTGCTTTTCTGTTTTTAAAATCAGGTCCCTACACAGGCTCAGAATCCTGCGATGGTGGGACATTTCCTGGCGACAGTAGTCAATGTAGTGCTTCTGTCATAACTCTTGGGAGACGCTGCTGTGGTGGGCAACAAACTTCCAACTGCAGATATAATGGATGTCCAGCTTCTTGGACTTCTTGTGCAGTACAATTACCAACTGCTATAAAAATGTCACAAGATCCACCTTCTTCACAATAAGCGTATCCAGATCACTTGATTGACGTAGAGCATTTGCAACTGGTTGAGATGCATCTACTGCCATATATCTTCTTCAGCACGGTGGCTTTTTCCCACCTTCAACTCTCTTCACCCACCTCCACTATAGGTGAGTTGCTGTACAATCGTGATCCTTGACACCTCAACCTTTATCCCCCTAACAGGGCACTCTGGGTATTCGGAAAATAAGATCCCTACCACAGTTGCAACATTTTTACATTCACAGACTCTCCAAAACATATTCCTTCCGTCTGCAAACACTTGACACAAATTTTTTTACACTTCTTGAGTTGCATCGGGTTTTGCGCGAACGCTCTTACGACGTATCTCATAAATCCCAAACATTACATAAAGGTGGTAAATACTCAACATCAATAATACAGATTCATTTAGCTCCTTTTTCCTATTCTCTGTACAGAATATTTTTTGGGGGGATTATCAAAATGTCCAAACGGGACACCAGAGAACAACTTTTACCGGTGCCCTGCGTCGAAAATAAAAGCTGTCCACTTCATGTGTCGATCATTTCACGAGCCACAATGAACGCTCCTTCAACTCTTTAGATACACAGGATGCCAACACCAACACCAATCCTGGTTCACACTGGGCTACATGTGAGACATCAGATGTATTCAGTAAAACACTGGGTTCATTAAAAGGCAGTTACTCTACCCAACAGGCAAGTAGTGTGACTCCTGAATAGATGACTTCATGGCTGATTGGGCCTGTTTATTGCATTAGCCTACTTTTTGATATTCCTCCTATCGTGTGTGTGTGTAACCTTTATTTAACTAGACAATTGCAACAGCTTTGATTAAAAAAAAAAATTAGATGTGTGTGTGTATATATATATATATATATATATATATATACACATACACACACACACTCCCCCCATTCAAAAGTTTGGGGTCACTTAGAAATGTCCTTGTTTTCCATGACAACATACATGAAATGAGTTACAAAATGAATAGGAAATATAGTCAAGACATCGACAAGGTTATAAATAATGATTTAATTGAAATAATTGTGTCCTTCAAACTTTGCTTTCGTCAAAGCCTCCATTTGCAGCAATTAGAGCCCTTTGGCATTCTAGTTGTCAATTTGTTGAAGTAATCTGAAGAGATTTCACCCTATGCTTCCTGAAGCACCTCCCACAAGTTGGATTGGCTTGATGGGCACTTCTTATGTACCATATGGTCAATCTGCTCCCACAACAACTCAATAGGGTTGAGATAAGGTGACTGTGCTGGCCACTCCATTATAGACAGAATACCAGCTGACTGCCATTTTACTAAATAGTTATTGCCTAGTTTGGAGCTGTGCTTTGGGTCATTGTCCTGTTGTAGGAGGAAATTGGCTCCAATTCAGCGCCGTCCACAGGGTATGGCATGGCGTTGCAAAAGGGAGTGATAGCCTTCCTTCTTCAAGATCCCTTTTACCCTGTACAAATCTTCCACTTTACCATAGCCAAAGCGCCCCCAGAACATCACATTGCCTTCACCATGCTTGACAGATGGCGTCAAGCACTCCTCCAGCATCTTAATTTATTTTTTCACTATTTTCTACATTGTAGAATAATAGTGAAGACATTAAAACTGTGGAATCATGTAGCAACCAAAAAAAAACATTTAACAAATCAAAATATATTTGAGATTCTTCAAAGTAGCCACCATTTGCCTTGACAGCTTGCACACTCTTGGCATTCTCTCAACCAGCTTCCAACAGTCTTGAAGGATTTCCCACATATGCTGAGCACTTGACACGGCAGTTGGAACCAAAAATCTAGAATTTGGACTCATCACACCAAAGGACAGATTTCCACCAGTCTAATGTCCATTGCTCGTGTTTATTGGCCCAAGCAAGTCTCTTCTTCTTATTAGTGTCCTTTAGTAGTGGTTTCTTAGCGGCAATTCGAACACGAAAGCCTTGAAGTTACTTCAACTCTGAAGCATTTATTTGGGCTGCAATTTCTGAGACTGGTAACACTAATGAACGTATCCTCTGCAGCAGAGATAACCCTGGATCTTCCTTTCCTGTGGCGGTCCTCATGAGAGACAGTTTCATCATAGCGCTTGATGGTTTTTGCGTCTGCACTTGAAGAAACATTAGAAGTTCTTGAAATGTTCCGTATTGACTGATGTCTTAAATGTCTTAAAGTAATGATGGACTGTCTCTTTGCTTATTTGAACTGTTCTTGCCATAATATGGACTTGGTTCTGTATACCACCCCTACCTTTTCACAACAACTGATTAGCTCTGATTGGCTCAAACACATTAAGAAGGAAAGAAATTCCACAAATGACAGGCACACCTGTTAATTGAAATGCATTCCAGGTGACTACATCATGAAGCTGTTTGAGAGAATACCAAGAGTGTGCAAAGCTGTCATCAAGGCAAAGGGTGGCTACTTTGAAGAATCTCAAATATAGAATATATTTTGATATGTTTAACACTTTTTTGGTTACTACATGATTCCATATGTGTTGTTTAATAATGCTGATGTCTTCACTATTATTATACAATGTAGAAAATCAATAAAAAATAAAACCCTTGAGTAGGTGTGTCAACTTTTGATGGTACTAATATCTATATCAGATTTCTATGGCTGTGTCAGCCTATGTTAACTGTCTTGCTGTTTCTAATGTGAGAGCTCTGTGGCTAAGATTTCCAATGTAGGCAATTTAACTACCAGTATATGGCAAACCTGAACGTGATAGAAAGACAATGAGCATGTTGAGTTTGAAACTAACTTTACGCCATTATATCACACGGTCTAGATAAAGGATGGGGCTAGACTTGGCTACCTATAATAATTAGCCAACTAACTAAAGATGGAAAGCATTCACAGATTTGCATATACAATAGTATGTCTGAAATAATACGCCTAAAAATGTTGGATTGGCATGTAAAAACCAAAAAACCTGGCCACAATTGTATGTGAATCATTATTAGGAGTAAGTTACACCTGGAGAAGTGATGCACAATCTGGGTGGAACTTGTAACAGAGTGGAAAGTACAAAAAGCTCACTAGTTAACAAACTTAAAACTGGCCAAGAAGACAACAGACCCCGTGACTATCGCTGCCCGCATCTAATCACAACAACAACAACATATCTAGCTAATCACACAGCAGCTCCTCATGCTAATAAAATATGGACTTCGACCTACAGTACTACTCTAAGCAGGCAACGAGTTTATGGGCTGACATTTTATATGAAGCTAATGTTAAGTGGCTTTCAAGGCAAGTAGCTTGCTAGCTAAATACACACACCAACAAAAAACAAAACATTTCAGATAACGCTAGCTAGCAGTCGATAGTAGCTAGCTAACTCACCTCATAAAGCTCTTCCGAGGCCATTATGAGCAATGTATCTCGCCGTTTGGCTATCAAAACCTATTTTTGGTTTGAAGGCACCTTCTTCTCCTCAAGATGTAATGAAGCCCGATTTAGGTGTCTTTGGACTACGCCCAATCCTCGTAACGTTATAGCTATATTGGTCCTCGGTGTGCTGTGCTGTGATGTGCTGTCCAGCCCAGCATGTGAACTTTTTTTGTCTGGGGGTCTGTGTCCCCGAACTAGTTATTTTTGCGCTCTCACAGCTGCGCATATTTTGCGCATAAGGATGCGTTTTTTTTGGGAACCTAGTCAGACTGATACATAGACAGACTGCTGGTTGCTCACTGATGCACAATATATATACATTTTTTTTTCTCTCTCGCTTCGGTGTATATATGGGAGTCAATGTTCAATACATTAGCCTTCCTAATCGACTGTTTGATATTGCCCTTTACAATTGTTGGGGGATCACACATGACATCCTTTCCCTTCTTGCTTTTTCATATGCTCTGCACTGTATCAGTGATGTCTTTGACTGTATAGACTTATGCATTAAAGCCATTTTCATTACTTGACTTAAACCTTTCATGTTGTAGTTACACAGGCCTATACATTACATTATTACATTACACGTATACATCTTACATGTAGGCTTTGTGACCTGAAATCCTTCATACAAAAGGCACATACAGTGGGGCAAAAAAAGTATTTAGTCAGTCACCAATTGTGCAAGTTCTCCCACTTAAAAAGATGAGAGAGGCCTGTAATTTTCATCATATGTACACTTCAACTATGACAGACAAAATTAGAAGAAAAAAATCCAGAAAATCACATTGTAGGATTTTTAATGAATTTATTTGCAAATTATGGTGGAAAATAAGTAGACCTCACAGACCTGTAACTTCTTATTTAAGAGGCTCCTCTGTCCTCCACTCGTTACCTGTATTAATGGCACCTGTTTGAACTTATCAGTATAAAAGACACCTGTCCACAACCTCAAACAGTCACATTACAAACTCCACTATGGCCAAGACCAAAGAGCTGTCAAAGGACACCAGAAACACAATTGTAGACCTGCACCAGGCTGGGAAGACTGAATCTGCAATAGGTAAGCAGCTTGATTTGAAGAAATCAACTGTGGGAGCAATTATTAGGAAATGGAAGACATACAAGACCACTGATAATCTCCCTCGATCTGGGGCTCCATGCAAGATCTCACCCGTGGGGTCAAAATGATCCCAGAACCACATGGGGGGACCTAGTGAATGACCTGCAGAGAGCTGGGACAAAAGTAACAAAGCCTACCATCAGTAACACACTACGCCGTCAGGGACTCAAATCCTGCAGTGCCAGACGTGTCCCCCTGCTTAAGCTAGTACATGTCCAGGCCCGTCTGAAGTTTGCTAGAGAGCATTTGGATGATCCAGAAGAAGATTGGGAGAATGTCATATGGTCAGATGAAACCAAAATATAACTTTTTGGTAAAAACTCAACTTGTCGTGTTTGGATTACAAAGAATGCTGAGTTGCATCCAAAGAACACCATACCTACTGTGAAGCATGGGGGTGGAAACATCATGCTTTGGGGCTGTTTTTCTGCAAAGGGACCAGGACGACTGATCCGTGTAAAGGAAAGAATGAATGGGGCCATGTATCGTGAGATTTTGAGTGAAAACCTCCTTCCATCAGCAAGGGCACTGAAGATGAAACGTGGCTGGGTATTTCAGCATGACAATGATCCCAAACACACCGCCCGGGACAACGAAGGAGTGGCTTCGTAAGAAGCATTTCAAGGTCCTGGAGTGGCCTAGCCAGTCCCCAGATCTCAACCCCATAGAAAATCTTTGGAGGGAGTTGAAAGTCTGTGTTGCCCAGCAACAGCCCCAAACCATCATTGCTCTAGAGGAGATCTGCATGGAGGAATGGGCCAAAATACCAGCAACAGTGTGTGAAAACCTTGTGAAGACTTACAGAAAACGTTTGACCTCTGTCATTGCCAACAAAGGGTATATAACAAAGTATTGAGATAAACTTTTGTTATTGACCAAATACTTATTTTCCACCATAATTTGCAAATAAATTCATTCAAAATACTACAATGTGATTTTCTGGATTTTTTTTCTCATTTTGTCTGTCATAGTTGAAGTGTACCTATGATGAAAATTACAGGCCTCTCTCATCTTTTTAAGTGGGAGAACTTGCACAATTGGTGGCTGACTAAATACTTTTTGGCCCCACTGTATCACCGCCTGGTAAGGCAACTGCACCTCCCTCAACCGCAAGGCTCTCCAGAGGGTAGTGCGGTCTGCAAAACGCATCACCGGGGGCAAACTACCTGCCCTCCAGGACATCTACAGCACCCAATGTCACAGGAAGGCCAAAAAGATCATCAAGGACAACAACCACCCGAGCCAGTGCCTGTTCTCCCCGCTATCATCCAGAAGGCGAGGTCAGTACAGGTGCTTCAAAGCTGGGACAGAGAGACTGAAAAGAAGCTTCAATCTCAAGGCCATCAGACTGGTAAACAGCCATCACTAACATAGAGAGGCTGCTGCCAACATACAGACTCAAATCACTGGCCACTTTAATAAAATGACTTAATAAAGGTATCACTAGTCACCTTAAATAACGCCACTTTAATAATGTTTACATATCCTACATTACTCATCTCATATATATATACTGTTCTATACCATCTACTGCATCTTGGCTATGCCTATCATTAGTCACTTTAAGTAACGGCACTTTAATAATGTTTACATCTCATATGTATATACTGCTATATACCATCTACTGCCACTTGCCTATGCTGCACGGTCCTCACTCATCCATATATTTATATGAACATATTCCTATTAATCCCTTTACATTTGTGTATATTTGTGTGTATAAGGTAGTTGTTGTGAATGTGTTAGATTACTTGTTAGATATTACTGCATTGTCGGAACTAGAAGCACAAGCATTTCGCTACACTCGCATTAGCATCTGCTAACCATGTGTATGTGACCAATAACATTTTATTTTATGATTTGGTGCTGAACGCTCAGCTGTAGTCAATGAACAGCATTCTCACATTGGTGTTCCTCTTGTCCGGGTGAGAGAGGGCAGTGTGGAGTGCAATAGAGATTGCGTCATCTGTGGATCTGTTGGGGTGGTGTGCAAATTGGAGTGGATCCAGGGTGTCTGGAATGATGATGTTGATGTGAGCCATGACCAGCCTTTCAAAGCATTTCCTGGCTACAGATCTGAGTGCTATGGGGCGATAGTCATTTAGACAGGTTACCTTGGCGTTCTTGGGCACAGGGACTATGGTGGTCTGCTTGAAACATGTAGGTATTACAGACGGGGTCAGGGAGAGGTTAAAAATATCAATGAAGACACTTGCCAGCTGGTCAGCCAATGCTCTGAGTATGCGTCCTGGTAATCCATCTGTTAACCTGTTTAAAGGTCTTACATCAGCTACGAAGAGCGTGATCACACATTCGTCTGGAACAGCTGGTGCTGTCATGCATGGTTCAGTGTCGCTTGCCTCAAAGCAAGCATAGAAGGCATTTAGCTCATTTGGTAGGCTCATGTCACTGGGCAGCTTGCGGCAGGGTTTCCCTTGGTAAATCCATGATAGTTTGCAAGCCCAGCCACATCTGACGAGCGTCAAAGCCAGGGTAGTAGGATTCGATTTTAGTGGCGCTTTGCCTGTTTGATGGCTTGTCAGAAGTCATAGCGGGATTTGTGTCCGGAATAGTGTTGCACTCCTTGAAAGTGGCAGCTCTAGCCTTTAGATCAGTGTAGAAGTTGCCTGTAATCCATGGCTTCTGGTTGGGATATGTACATACGGCCGCTGTGGGGATGATGTCGTTGATGCACTTATTAAATTAAGCTGATGTGGTAAAATCCTCAATGCCATTGGACGAATCCCGGAAAACATATTCCATTCTGTAGCTTAGCATCCGCTTCATCAAACCACTTCTGTTTGAACTATCACTGGTACTTCCTGTTCTTGCTCGTAAGCAGGAATCAGGAAGTTAGAGTTATAGTCAGATTTGCCAAATGGAGGGCGAGGGAGAGATTTATATGAGCTTCTGTGTAGATTAATGGTGATCTCGTAATGAGATAAAACAGATTTCAGTTTCCCTGAATTAAAATTACCAGCCACTAGGAGCACTGCCTCTGGATGAGCATTTTCTTGTTTGCTTATGGCTCTATAAAGAATTTTAAGTGCGGTCTTAGTACCAACATCATTTTGTGCTGGTAAATAGACAGCTACAAAAAAATATAGATGAAACCTGTCTTGGTAAAAAAAAAAAAAGTATGGTCTACACTAGCTTATCATGAGGTATTCTACCTCAGGTGAGCAGAGCCTCGAGACTTCCTTTAATATCAGAGATCATGCACCAGCTGTTGTTAATAAAAGACACATCTCCCCCTTATTGAGTTTACCCGAGGCTGCCGTTCAATATCTCACTTTCTCTTGTCATTGTATAAAACACACATTGGTACATGAAGTTTCGCCATTAGCTGGAAGACCATGTCCTCTTTTCTCAGCGGAGGGAGGGAGAGAGGAAGGACAGTGAGATGGGTGAGAGGCCACCTTACCGCTGCTCCCTCCCCACAGACTGACCATCAGATGCAGGTCATCAGTCCAGTAAAAAAAGCTAATTATTATGCTCACTCAGCTGTGCCTCACAAGTAATACAGCAAATGATCTATTACCTGTGTGATCGTATACCTAACATGTTGAAATATAATTTCAAAATGGTCTCAGAACAACACTGGCAGGGCAATTCAAGCGTAGTGATAATGTGTTGGGCCTATAGCCTACTGCAAAAACCTCATTGCTACATAACTGTTTTTAATTGGTTAATGTTGCATAGATTTATGTTAATTAAGTCATGTTCATTTAAAAATAAATCTGAGCTGTACATCTCGGCTTGCATATTAACTCATTGTGATCTACATTCAGAAATGGTTGGTGACCACTGTACTAGGCTATTCAAAATCAAATACACATTCACTATCATTTCAGGCTAACTCTGAAGCCGCCCTGCACAATCAATGAACCAACAGCATCTACTAGACTCTCTAGCAGACTCGTGGATCGAAAGTAGTGCTATCAATAAAATTACATTGACGCCAATGGCAAAATCAGAAAACCATTAACATGACGTCAATAGAAGAATTTCTTTAAAAATCTAGGGGTTATTTAGGAGCGATTTGGGGGTGTAAAGGGGCAAGATTTGCATACATATGGAACGTTCATTCATTTTAGGGTATTATTATGGAGCAGGACCATTCAGAGAAATCAAAGAGTTGGTTGGTGAATCGGTGGTGGTCAAACCTGCCTCCCCCGACCCACGCTCAATGACCCAGCCTCCCTAGACCCGGGATCCATGAACCAGCCTCCCTAGACCCGGGATCCATGACCCGGCCTCCCTCGACCCAGGCTCCATGACCCACCAGCTGCCCCCCCCCCCCCCCCCCTCGCCGAATATGATTGGACCAGACGTCAAATTGGCGATGTTGGTTGGTTCGAGTTAATCGAGACACATTCGCATCCCCGTTGGTGGCTTTTGGTAGCTTTTAGGTATTCGAGACAAGCTAGTCATCGGATTGGCTGACAGTGTCAGTGATAGAGTCTAGCGCTAAAGCCAATGGATGCAATAGTGCTGTATGGCCACCAGATGACGGTATTGGAACAAAATTAACAAGAAGTCAAAGGAAGAATTAAAAAAATTATATCTAGGTGTTATTTTGGATATATTTTGGGGAAAATATGGGAAAAAAATACAGATAAACTGCCGTTATGATGCAATTTCCTCAACAACTGACTTGATATTGAAGTCAATGGGATTTAAAAAAACAAATATTTTTTTATGGGTAATATTAGCGGGAAAATAGATGTACCCCCCCCAAAAAAACATTACATAGAGGGGCAAAAAGGGTCAGGAACGCTTCACGAATTTTGCGTGTCATCCTCTGTTATACGTTTCTTAAAGGCCCAGTGTCCTTATTTAACATGTTTTGACATTAATAGTAACATGTTTACATCAAGTTCATTTCAGCCATCTTTGGGGGCCCTGTAAAGTCTGTTAAGGTGCTCCACGAGCCCTGTGGCCGCTCTGAGCCAGGGAATCTTCGTTGCTATCTGTTGCTTTTTTTGTTGCAATCTTTGGCTCACCTCATTGGCTAGTTAACTTTGTCGCATTTTTGGGGTGCAGAGACGGATTGGTCATGTTGCAAATTATGCCACCAATGAGATTCTTATCTGTTGTTCATGTCCCGCCTCCCCCCAAAATCCACAGAGAAATTCTGGACAGTTCTCAATCATTCCAAGTAGTTGTGAGAAAGATAGTCGTAAAGGTAACATTAGCTATATTTCATCCCGGGTTTTCGGAAAACACAGTTGTGTATTTAGGTGAATTAAGGTGAGTTTCATTCGTTGAGTTACTTGAAAATGATTATTGTCGCTAGCTAATAACGTGTAATAAATGGCAGTAATAATTGATAGTTAGCTGGCTAACTAGTTAACGTTATTATATATTTAGATATTCAGCCAATGTAGTTCACTTACAGTGTACTATATATACAACGCACACTTGTCAGCTAGCTAATGTTATATGTAGAATCAAATTGTCCTTTAACGTTGTATGGTCTCTACTGTAAGCAGCGTAGCTATGTGGTCCACTGTGTATTGCTGTCAACAAATAACAACGTATGTGTATATGTGTGAATAACCGCTCTTAATGAAAGGAAGAATGGATTATGATCACACCCCTGCTTTCCGCTTGGAGCCCTCACCTTGAGGGCATCTGAAGAGGCTGCCAGGGTTGCCAGGACCATCCAGGAAAAAGAGTGTACAGGTGTCGTCTGGGTGCTGAAGCCACGACAAGTGAAAGCGAAGGCAAAGGCTTGTGTGGTCGCCAGAGGGGGTGACCCGTATGATAGCCGACTGGTGGACAAGTGAGAGTGCCATGAAGTTCGGCAAAAATACCGTGGTCAAACCTTCAAGTGGCTGCTATGCCACAATGTCGGCTACGCCGTCATGGTCTTGGCTTCTCACCAGCAAGAGAGGGAGATGGGGGACACAGACACGTCACCTGAAATGGCCAACAAGGACCGGTTTGACTGGTACTCTTTTCCTTAAATAGGTGTACAGTCGTGGCCAAAAGTTTTGAGAATGACACAAATATAAATTTTCACAAAGTCTGCTGCCTCAGTTTGTATGATGGCAATTTGCATATACTCCATAATGTTATGAAGAGTGATCAGATTAATTGCAACTAATTGCAAAGTCCCTATTTGCCATGCAAATGAACTGAATTCCCAAAAAACATTTCCACTGCATTTCAGCCCTGCCACAAAAGGACCAGCTACATGTCAGTGATTCTCTCGTTAACACAGGTGTGACTGTTGACGAGGACAAGGCTGGAGATCACTCTGTCATGCTGGTTGAGTTCGAATGACAGACTGGAAGCTTCAAAAGGAGGGTGGTGCTTGGAATCACTGTTCAACGTGCCGTCATCATTGCTTTGCACAAAAAGGGCTTCACAGGCAAGGATATTGCTGCCAGTAAGATTGCATCTAAATCAAACATTTATTGGATCATCAAGAACTTCAAAGAGAGAGGTTGAATTGTTGTGAAGGCTTCAGGGCGCCCAAGAAAGTCCAGCAAGCGCCAGGACCGTCAACTGCGTAGTCTGCCACAAAATCAACAGCATAGTCTGCCACACTACTGGAGTTTTCACATAATTCAAGAAGTTTACTGGCCGCCTCTCTCCCGGATACCGGAGAATCAAATACCTTCCTAACTTCTGCCATGAAATCCTCCAGGTAGTGGGAATGGAAACAGAGCCACGATAGCAAGACAGACTGCCCATTCTCTGGGGGCTAGTCCCAAGAATATGTCCATTTCCAGGAGGACAATCAAGGCTCCAACGTGAGAAATGCCACCCCTCTTACTAAAGGATTTTGTAGGAACATTGCCTAGAGTTGGCAGAGGCCTTGTGCTTTTTAAAGAGATTTTATTAATCCTAATTGCACAAATACATGTTATGTGAAACTCTAATCAAGAGGAAAGGCATTTCATATTATACAAATTAAAGGACATTTAATAATTGTTAATTTCTTGAGCTTTGTGTGCTAGATCATGCTAATTATGTGTGTTTCAAAAAGGAAACCCCGAGGTGTGACTGGATATCACTTTGTTTACTATCCTGCAATGTAATCACCCCACAGTAAAATGATTTACATACTGTAGATTGCCTTGTGTTACACCTTGATTAAAAGCAGATGTTAGTCAATCACATCCATTGATAAATAACATAAAATTTGGCAGGTAGACCATTAGGGCCAGGAGACTTTCCACATTAGGTTGCTTAATAATTGCATGGAAAAACCTCTCTGGTAATTTCACCCAAAAGAGAATTTATTTTCCCCCTAATGGCTGAAGAGTTTTAGTTTTTAGATATTCATTCATTAATTTTTGTTTCATCAGACCATTTTATTATACATGTTAGAGCATGTTTGTTTCACAGCTTTTCTTTACCCTTTCTCATCAGTAACAGTTTCACATCTTATTTTCATTATCTTCTCTTGTTATACATTGTTATGGCATCCGGTGCATGTATTCTGGCAAAACCCCGCTTAAAATGTGAATGTTGAAAAGAGATTAGTCATTTAAAAGCATCTTTCATTTTTCAATTCATATAATTCATCTTCAAAGTTGTTTATGCTTTATTTCTGTTGTTCTGGATAAACTCTTGTCAGATTTTGTTAAAATTTTCAGTTCACATATTTTGTTGTCTTTCAAACTTCAATTCATTTAAATCTTTGTTTTCCAGACATTTTCACATGAAGTTTCCAAAACTCTTATCCTTTTTAACCATAGTAATTACTGACTTGACAAAGGAATGTCAACCATTCAGTCTTCCAGAGATTATACCTCTTATTTGAATAGTGACATTGCAGAGAATATTGAAATGTGTTTTGTAATAAATAATTCAGTTGACTTGTTTTCACACTTTTTCTACGATGGGAATGCTGGTGGTCTGGTCATCATTGGGAGGTAGGGGTGGGAGGGGACGTAATCAGGGAAGGGCAGGGTCATCTTCTTCCTACTTGCAGTTGGACTGTGGGGAGTGGTCGGTGTACTCGCTGTCTGCACTTTTTCGTAGGTGTCGTCTTCATCTCTCATCTTCACTGTCGGTCTCGCTGTAACTTTCTTTCATATCGCAGCTCGAGGGCTGGTGGGAGACATCTGCTTTGGAGCTCTGGTGGTCGACATTCCTGGTTCCATCTCTCTGTGCTGGGATCACTCTCTCACAGTCCCTTGACCAGCAGCTGTGACATCACGGTAGTGGTCTTGCTGACTGTCTGGGGTGCTGGGTTAAATGCTGTGGGCTCTCTCTTCGTCAGGCTTTGGGTTAGATGCTGGATCTCTTCTTGCTATGTAAGACACTTGACAATGGAAGAAGGTGAGCCCTTCACCTCCACACAGGCTGCACATGCCTCCAGTCTCTTGGCATTCGGGATGGACAGTCCAATCTAGGTAATGTGTGGGTGGTGTAAACTTTTTCCACTTCACAATAATGTCCCTGACAGTGCCCAAATTAATATTCAATGAGTAATACATTTCCTTGTAGCCTTCTCCTAATCTTTGCCTTTCAACAACCTTATCTGAGTTATTTTGGCAGTTTCTTCCTCATATTTTGATCTTTGCTGGAAATTCACTTAATGAAATTGGGACCATAGAGAAGTTCTCCCTATGGTCCCCATTTCATGAAGTGAATTTCCAGCAAATATCTTCTCATTGGTGTATTTAAATATTTTGAACCACTGTGATTGGACAGCTGCAATATGTAACTTTTTGGGTGACCCGTCAAAATTCACATAGAAATTTACGTTATAGATCTGTCATTCTTATTGAAAGTAAGTCTAAGAAGCGGTAGATCTATGTGCGTTATTTCTATGCTTCCCATTCTTACGTTTTTTTAAACTTTCGGTTTGGTACACCAGCTGAAAATACAGTATTTTTGGTAATGGGAAATATATATTTCACAGCGGTTTAGATGGTACAATGATTCTCTACCGTATCCTTGCTTGTTTTGTCACAAACTGAAATTAGGGGAACTATTTGTGCTTTTTCAAACAGGAAAAATAAATGTTGTGTAAGTGACTCGTTTAGGTTTGCCATGACAAAGGGTATGAAGACAAGTCCAGATTTCTCAGTAAAAAAAAACTATTCTTCCACTTTGAAAGTGTGGAGTAGGTTGTGTCGATCAGTGAAAAGGAATCCCAATTTAATGCATTTTTTTTTATTTTAAGGAAGGAAAAATGTGAACTGCAGGGGTGAGTAGACTTTCCCTGGTGACTGTATTTGTGACTATCCAAAATGTAAGTTTTATAGCCCTAACATTAACCGTTACCCTAGCAGGCTATTATTTACATATATATATTTCAACATGTTGATAGTATCTGTACTTCCCTACAGATGATCTATCAAAATAAAGTATAACAAAGTTAACCTAATGCTTTCCTCTTGCCAACTTTATGAGATCAGTAATTGCTTCATGGAAAGGATGCATTTTTCATCGGGCCCATCAAATCAAACAGACCACCATCAGAAGCTAAAAAACATGATTCACAAGACAGTTTTGTGGCATTTTTAAAAGGTTTATTGTATAATAATTTCACTGTGAATCAGATACATTAAGGCTATGTTTTAATAACCACACTAGCATAACACTTACACAAAGCATGCAAAGCACATCGCTTGATTTCTAAGTGGTATATTAATGTGGATATTTGAACACAGGCATTTGACTGACGGTACAGATGTACAGAGGTCATCTTCTTTGATGCCCGTTTGGACCGAGTCAGGACGTTTACTGCTTGTGACCCTTGGAGGAAGAAGAGTTCCACATTTCTTCTCCGTCCTTCTCAACGACCAGGTTGCCGTCGTTACGCAGGTACACGCGGCACATCTTGAACCCTTGAGCCTGGCTCTTGGTTTGCCACATCATCTTGTTATCCCTCTTGTACATGACAAAGTTGCTGTCATCTTGCATGCACAGGCGGTAGGCGTCGCGCTGTCCCGCGGTGTCAGAGGACCACATCTGCCTCCAGCCATAGATGACGAAGTTACCGTCCTCCTGTGCAGATGACATAAAGGGTTGTGGTAAGGAATAACAAAAAAAGAAGAAGTTTTACCACAGTTTGGGAGACACTGTCCTGGTTCAGCAATAGCTGACTTCAGATTACATACTATATCTGTATCTGTAAATGTACCTACCTGGAAAACTGCCTTGTATTCCTTGTTATTGGACCACATGTAGTCTCCCTTACGCATCTCATCATACTTGGACATGTAGTTCCTGCTCATGATTCTGAAATAAAGAAGAAATAAATAAAACTCTGCTTAGCAAAAAAAAAATACATCCAGCTAACCTTTTCTAAATTCCTAAAGCAAATATTCCCATGGCAAAAATCTGTAATATAATCACTTTTGAAATAGTAATATAATGGCCCATTCACCTATCAAATGGTGAATAGCACTCTTTATTTCCTCCCCAATTTCATTAATCTTAATTAATCTCAGTTAATCTTGTCTACACATCGCTGCAACTCCCGTACAGACTCGGGAGAGGTGGAGGTCGAGAACCATGCGTCCTCTGAAACACAACCCAGCCAAGCCGCACTGCTTCTTGACACAATGCCCATTTAACCAGGAAGCCAGCCACACCAGTGTGTCGGAGGAAACCCTGTACACCTGGCGACCATGTCAGCGTGCACTGCGCCCGGCCTGCCACAGGAGTCACTAGTGCATGATGGGTCAAGGACATCCCCGGCGGCCAAACCCTCCCCTAACCCAGACAACGCTGGGCCAATTGTGAGCCGCCCCATGGGTCTCCCGGTCGCAGCCGGGACTCGAACCCAGAATCTCGAGTGGCACAGCCTTAGACCACTGCGCCACTCGGGAGGCCTGACTAGCACTTCCACTCAGTTGAGGCATCCTGACTGTTGGCAAGAGTTTAAGTGGCCACCAAAAGACATTTCAGTTTTGAGCAAATTCAAAATCACTACTTGGCGTTATCACCTGTAACACAAAATATAACTTAACGTAGAAGGTGTAAGAGTTCCCACATCCGTTTTCAGCGTAAAAGGAAGCTAGGTTTAATAAAATGGCTGTATCCCGGAACACCAGACAATTTGGTTGTTGCCAAGGCTACACAACATACAGCAGGAGACATGCTATACCCAGAAACTCAAGTTGCTAAACTCCTGCTTTGATACTCACAGTCCGTGTGGTTCAGTAGTTCAGTGGATCAGATTGATGAGGCTGGAGGTTCCAAATGAAGTGAAGCTGGTAAATAAACGTCCTCTTTTATACCCACTGAGGAGAGGGTAAAGACGGGGGGGTGTGATTGGAGGAGGAGACTGGGGCTGAATGGACACTGAGATGCACAAGACAACCTTAAAACACGTGCTAGTTAATTTGACTGGAATCTTGAAAAAATAAAATGCTTTTACAGTTTGGATTAGATTGCCTAGATTAGAGTTAACTTTCATCTGGTGTATCTGGCTGGACACATTGACAGTGCTAAATACTGATCTGGCCTTGTGATCATTTTAAAGTTCAAAGAGTTTAAAGTTACACATTTTTGATGGTTAAGTGTTCCTCTGCATTGCGTACGTATTAGCGACTAATTAGCCCTTAAATTCATTGTAAATGATTTAGCCAATGGTAACGAGTTAGCTGTTAAGCATAGCTTTTAAGAAGCATTCTACATAGATAAGTATCGAATCTTGATTGAAAATCATTGTTTCAACACCATCTACCTTTTTTAAGGCAATCATTATGTTGTTACTTTGAAGTGATCTATATAGGTTTTCCAAGAACCTTGCATAAGATTTTGTCCTTTTGGACTTTCCGTCGTTTCGGCTAATTTGTTCTTGTTAAATTGCTCTCTCCCAAGTCCGTACGGGAGCTGAAGCGATGAGACAAGACTAAATACCAATTTGGATCCCACGAAATTGGGGAGAAAAATCGAAATACACATTTTTTTTGGTTTGTGGAATTTTACACCTTTTTTATCTCCCCAATTTCGTGGTATCTAATTAACTATCTTGTCTCATCGCTACAACTCCCATACGGGCTCGGGAGAGACAAAGGTTGAAAGTCATGCGTCCTCCGATACACAACTCAACCAAGCCGCACTGCTTCTTAACACAGCGCCACCCAACCCGGAAGCCAGCCGCACCAATGTGTCGGAGGAAACACCGTGCACCTGGCAACCTTGGTTAGCGTGCACTGCGCCCGACCCGCCACAGGAGTCGCTGGTGCGTGATGAGACAAGGATTCCCTACCGGCCAAACCCTCCCTAACCCGGACGACGCTAGGCCAATTGTGCGCCGCCCCACAGACCTCCCGGTCACGGCCGGTTACAACAGAGCCTGGGCGCGAACCCAGAGTCTCTGGTGGCGCAGCTGGCGCTGCAGCACAGCACCCTTAACCACTGCGCCACCCTGGAGGCCCTAAATCTAAATACAATTTAATAAAAAATATTGAAAACACGATTTCCCATCTAGAGGTTAAATAAAGAAATGACTATAAGTAAGTGCCAAATAATCCAATGAAATGTAATTCATCGCTTGCAGATATTATTGCGGGTGTCGAGAAAAGCTTGTGGAATGTAACAGGGTTGATGATTTCTTGTTAAATCAGCCATGAACCCCCTTGTGACGGGGAATGGAAGCTTGTTGTGTGCAACAGAGTGGCAATTGCATGCAAGCTTCCCCCCCCCCCCCCCCCCCCCCAAAAAAAAAAAAAAAAAAATATATTGTTTAAAAATGTCTAGCCTGTCTGAGTAACAGGGTTGACATAGATTGCTCGCCCCCCTCTTCTCGTTTTTCCACCACAAAATGGCCAAAAAGAGAAGAACCGGCTCACCTGCTTTTACTCTATGATTTGACTATCAGCTAGCTGTTACATTTTTCTTTTGACAAAAAAATATTTTAAAAGGATTAGTTTCATATATATATACATATATATATAAAAGAGTTAAGTTCATGTAACAGGGTTGGCTTTAAAATGAGGGACAGACGTAAATGAATCACTAATCACATTTTAAATAAATAATAACCTTCAGAAACGACTGTCAAAGAAAATAAATAACTAGGACTTTATTTACAATAAATGTAAAACTTAGGAGACATGTTGGGATTAAGTGGGTTAAAATCTTCCTAGAAATGACATGGCTGACAGAGGGGCATGTCCAAATGCTGAATTTTGGCACTGTAGCAAGCCTTTATTCATAATAAAAATGTGAGCTATTCAATTATCCACGTCGGTCTATATTAAAGGACACGTCATTAATATAAGAAGCTTTTTAAAATTCAATATTGTTGCACAATTTTGACTTAAAATATCAAAGGGATGCAAAAGGCACTCTTCGTGGAACAACCCCATTTTTAGTATGAATTCCTTTCACGTCTCTTCTTCGAAAAAATAACAATGTGTGGAATGATCACCAAATTAATAAGAGCACACATTTTCAATTACCGATAAACTCTAAATTGAGGGTCAGACTTGAAAGCATAGGCTACTGTAATATTATTATGATTTTTAAAAAATTAGAACAAAATAGATGAAATTGTTCAAATTCTTTCCTTCTGAGTAAGGATTTAACCATTAACATCAATACAATTATTTACTTCTATGTACCACATGAAATCATGACTCTAGCTCTCCTTTTACTTAAGACAAGCTTCTTTCAGGGTGTAATTTGAGATAATCTGATTAGATTTATGAGAGGCATCTGACTTGTTTGTGAACATGGATGATTAGATCCAAACACGCACAAGGTTTTTTATCTGTGAAATGTTTTTACCGGTTCTCTGCTCCTAAAATAACACGAACAGAGAACAGCTACCCATTGATCTAAAAGCATGCTTTGAGATCCAGCTTGAGATAGACGTTTTTTTTGCCCAATTTGCCAAAGTTCTTTAAAGTGGAGTGTATATTAAAGAGATACTTGCTTGTACTATATAAGTACACATGAATTAGATTACCCATCCAGACAACTTGCCCCTCCCTATATGTATGTACAGTTGAAGTCGGAAGTTTACATACACCTTAGACAAATACATTTAAAGTTTTTCACAATTCCTGACATTTAATCCTCGTAAAAAAATTCCCTGTCCACACACTCAATCAAACAGACTCCAACCTCTCCTCAATGACCAAGACCAGACAGTTGTGTAAGGACATCATAGATTTGTAGACCTGCACAGGGCTGGGATGTGCTACAGGACAATAGGCAAGCAGCTTGGTGAGAAGGCAACAACTGTTAGCGCAATTATTAGAAAATGGATGAAGTTCAAGATGACGGTCAATCACCCTCGGTCTGGGGCTCCATGCAAGATCTCACCTCGTGGGGCATTAATGATCATGAGGAAGGTGAGGGATCAGCCCAGAACTACACGGCAGGACCTGGTCAATGACCTGATGACAGCTGGGACCACAGTCTCAAAGAAAACCATTAGTAACACACTACGCCGTCATGGATTAAAATCCTGCAGCGCACGCAAGGTCCCCCTGCTCAAGCCAGCGCATGTCCAGGCCCATCTGAAGTTTGCCAATAACCATCTGGATGATCCAGAGGAGGAATGGGAGAAGGTCATGTGGTCTGATGAGACAAAGATAGAGCTTTTTGGTCTAAACTCCACTCGCTGTGTTTGGAGGAAGAAGAAGGATGAGTACAACCCCAATAACACCATCCCAACCGTGAAGCATGGAGGTGGAAACATCATTCTTTGGGGATGCTTTCCTGCAAAGGGGACAGGATGACTGCACCGTATTGAGGGGAGGATGGATGGGGCCATGTATCGCGAGATCTTGGCCAACAACCTCCTTCCCTCAGTAAGAGCATTGAAGATGGGTCGTGGCTGGGTCTTCCAGCATGACAAAGACCCGAAACACACAGCCAGGGCTACTAAGGAGTGGCTCCGTAAGAAGCATCTCAAGGTCCTGGAGTGGCCTAGCCGGTCTCCAGACCTGAACCCAATAGAAAATCTTTGGAGGGAGCTGAAAGTCCGTATTGCCCAGCGACAGCCCCGAAACCTGAAGGATCTGGAGAAGGACTGTATGGAGGGGTGGGCCAAAATCCCTGCTGCAGTTTGTGCAAACCTGGTCAAGAACTACAGGAAACATATGATCTCTGTAATTGCAAACAAAGGTTTCTGTACCAATATTAAGTTCTGCTTTTCTGATGTATCAAATACTTATGTCATGCAATAAAATGCAAATGAATTACTTAAAAATCATACAATGTGATTTTCTGTATGTTTTCTGTATGTTTTAGATTCTGTCTCTCACAGTTGAAGTGTACCTATGATAAAAATTACAGACCTCTCTACATGCTTTGTAAGTAGGAAAACCTGCAAAATCGGCAGTGTATCAAATACTTGTTCTCCCCACTGTATGTAAACTTCTGACACACTGGGAATGTGATGAAATGAAATGAAAGCTGAAATAAAACATTCTCTCTACTATTATTCTGACATTTCACATTCTTAAAATAAAGTGGTGATCTTAACTGACCTAAGACAGGGAATTTTTATCAGTATTAAATATCAGGATTTGTGAAAATGTATAAATGGATTTCGCTAAGGTGTATGTAAACTTCCAGCCACCCTGTTGCTCCACAATCCACAACACAGTGCTCACATAAAAAAACCGCAGGGTACTTATTATAGCTGCCAACCAGTAGTGACGAACCCTGTCCTAAAGTGGTAGAGGTATGCTATGGTCTCTGGTCTCAAGATAGAAATGTGAGTGTGAATACAACTTTCTACAGGAACACTTTTAACACAAGATTACCCCCTCTCCAATCAACACATTTTGAAATGTTTATATATATTTTTTTACGAGGTTTTGGTGCTTACTGTAGGTGCCAAACTGGGTCATCTATCCCCAAAAAATTAAGTAATATTCAACAGTTTTCCTCTTCACTCAATGTTTTTTTATTTTTTTTTTATCTCAAAACTGAGGAACTCAAAGACCCACTTGCAATTAAGTTTATCCTTAGGTTTGTAATCCAGGGAGCTTTTAAAGTGCTTCGGGTTCAACGATCAACACTTAAACAAGAGGAACAGAGGGCCAGTGTAACAATAGTAAAAGTTATAGGACTAAAGGGTGAGGTCTATACTCACTGCATCACACTTTACATCTCCTCTTTATTTAGTGGATCAGATGTCCAAAGATGCCTCCTTGTGTCTTTCCCCAACCAGGAAGTCCACTCAAATTTCAAATGGTTTAACATGATTCATTTTTTAAAACTAAAAATGTAGATTCAAAAAATTTATCAAATCAAATCAAATGTATTTATATAGCCCTTCGTACATCAGCTGATATCTCAAAGTGCTGTACAGAAACCCAGCCTAAAACCCCAAACAGCAAGCAATGCAGGTGTAGAAGCACGGTGGCTAGGAAAAACTCCCTAGAAAGGCAGGAACCTAGGAAGAAACCTAGAGAGGAACCAGGCTATGTGGGGTGGCCAGTCCTCTTCTGGCTGTGCCGCGTGGAGATTATAACAGAACATGGCCAAGATGTTCAAATGTTCATAAATGACCGGCATGGTCCAATAATAAAAATTGCTTTCAAAAGTCTTATTCCCGCGATTGCGTTCAGAATTGTTGTGCAATTGACTGCTTCAGGCCTGGGATTTTGCAGTCAACCAGCCTACTGAGTAAGCATAGAAGAGGACATTAGATTGCCACGCCACTTTGCCAGTGACTCATTCAGGAGACTATAGAATGGAATAGGGTGCATAGTCCCTCGATATTGCACATTCAAGAAAAGAACAGTCAGTAGCTATAGTAATTCCACAATTATCAATATATTGTATAGGGTCAAGACGTGCATTGTACAAATGCAGCACTGCATTTGTCAATATAGCTAACGAACTAGCCAGTATCAAAGCTACCCAGCTAGCAATGAGGAAGCGGCCCTCTTCCTGGGGGCCAGAACTGATTGAATTGGCCCGGAATCGGCATGAATGACTGCCCAGAATCGGCCCAAGTAGGCCGTTTCCGTGTACCAGAATCCCCCCCAGAAGTGGCCCAATGCCGGTTTTAAAATAAATGTATACAAAATGAATCATTTTAAATATTACTATTATATATTTTATACATACTTTGTGGATGGGTATGATTTGTATCAAAATACTACTTAATCAGGAAAGACTGAAATAATTTAATTTCAATGTAAATGTTAATTTTTTTCATCACAGAAACAATGAAAAGTAGTTTGATTTTGTCTATTTAAGCTTTCTTTCAATTTAAGCTCTGGTATGCATTCAGTTTTCTCCATCACTTCTCGAAGGTCTGGTCACTTCTCACTCACTCTCTCTCCCTTTTCTCCCTCCATCTCTGTCAGGGGCTAGCTGCATCCATCGTTTTGTGTATCCATCAGGAACTTCAGAATGGCTGTGACGCACAGTACCTTTGTAAATATCAGAAAGAGAGTAAATGGAACACTTACTGAAATACTTCCAGAAATGACTCATAGTTTATGCAACTCCCCTATCCCTACAAAATTGTTTAAATCAATGGCTTTTTGTGAAATATTTCCAGTTTATTATATTCTTCCTGCCTTGAACTGTGTTGTAATAATGAACTTCCCAGCTGACAATCAAATTGTCATGCTGCCCTGTTATATTTAATTAATCACTTTATGCCTCTCTGCCCCATGCAGTGGCCATGAAAGCAAACTTACCCATAACAACACTTTTTAAGGCAAGAGGTTCAAAAGCTTGTTTCCCATTGGCCCCTCTCCAATTAATTTTCATTACCAGGCCATTTGTAAGGAGTTTTGAGAGGATTCTCCACACATTCTCCTTGGTGGTCATCCCTCCAGACAGTCCCAAATATATGGTCTGAAAAACAAAAATGCGTATATGATGAATATAATACTAATTTGAAGAAAGCTGGAATGGTACTCTGTGTCAGATAGTGGCTTGGTTGATTACTTTTCAGCAATACATGTAATTATAGAATATCGATAATCTGAAAGTTGGCCCTCGACTCTCCTCAAGTCTTACAGCGAGGACATTGGAAGTCGAAGGTCTGTCAAATCTGGAAACTCATCCAGGGTTGATCTGTTCGCCTGGAATTTTTGCAGTGTTAAGATCTCACGAAGAATTTCTGTAAAAATACAAAACAGAACTGTCATGTTGTCTTGTCTCTGTCCTTTCCCTTCACCCTGTCTCCCTCTGCTGGTCGTTGTTATGTTACCTTTTCTCCCCCTCTTTTCCCCAGCTGTGCCTTGTCTCCTCCTAATTACCCATTCACCCCGTTCCCCACCTGTTCCCTTTTTTCCCTCTGATTAGGTCCCTATATCTGTCTCTGTTTCTGCTCCTGTCCTTGTCGGATTCTTGTTTGTTTGTTTATGTGTCTCATGCCTGAACCAGACTATCATCGTGTGTGCTGCAACCTTGTCCTGTCCTGTCGGAATCTACCTGTCCATCTGAGCCCACGTATGTTCGTCATTAAAGTACTCTGTTTGTTAATTCGCTTTTGGGTCCTCATTCACGCACCATAACAGAAGAATCCGACCAAGAATGGACCCAGCGACTTCGGATCCTCTCCACTCAGCCGTCGAGATCCAGGGAGCGATGCTAGGCAGACACAAGCAGGAATTGTCTGCTGCTCGACATGCCGTTGAGACCCTGGCCACCCAAGTCTCCAACCTCACAGAACAGGTTCACCATCTCCGCCTCGATCCACCGGCCACTTCCAGGGCTTTCGAATCTCCGGAGCCCAGAATCAATAACCCGCCGTGTTACTCTGGGGAGCCCACTGAATGCCGCTCGTTCCTCACCCAGTGTGATATTGTGTTTTCTCTCCAGCCCAACACTTACTCCAGGAGCACTGCTCGTGTCGCCTACGTCATATCTCTCCTTATTGGACGGGCTCGTGAGTGGGGCACGGCAATCTGGGAGGCAAGGGCTGAGTGTATTAACCAGTATCAAGACTTTAAGGAGGAGATGATACGGGTTTTTGATCGATCTGTTTTTGGGGAGGAGGCTTCCAGGGCCCTGTCTTCCCTATGTCAAGGCAATCGATCCATAACAGACTACTCTATTGAGTTTCGCACTCTTGCTGTCTCCAGTGGCTGGAACGAGCCGGCCTTGCTCGCTCGTCTTCTGGAGGGTTTCCGCGCAGAGGTAAAGGATGAGATTCTCTCCCGGGAGGTTCCTTCCAGCGTGGATTCCTTGATTGAACTCGCTATTCGCATTGAGCGACGGGTTGATCTTCGTCACCGAGCTCGTGGAAAGGAGCTCGCGCTCTCCGTCGCCTCCCTCTCCGCATCACTACCATCTTCCTCTGCCGGCTCGGGTGCTGAGCCCATGCAGCTGGGAGGTATCCGCATCTCGACTAAGGAGAGGGAACGGAGAATCACCAACCGCCTCTGTCTCTATTGCGGTTCCGCTGGTCATTTTGCCACTTCATGTCCAGTAAAAGGCCAGAGCTCGTCAGTAAGCGGAGGGCTACTGGTGAGCGCTACTACTCCTGTCTCTCCTTCAAGATCCTGCACTACCTTGTCGGTCCATCTACGCTGGACCGGTTCGTCAGCTTCCTGCAGTGCCTTAATAGACTCTGGGGCGGAGGGCTGTTTTATGGACGAGACCTGGGCTCGGGAACATGACATTCCTCTCAGACAGTTAAAGGAGCCCACGGCCCTGTTCGCCCTGGATGGTAGTCCTCTCCCCAGGATTCAGCGTGAGACGCTACCTTTAACCCTCACTGTTTCTGGTAATCATAGTGAAACCATTTCTTTTTTAATTTTTCGTTCACCTTTTACACCTGTTGTTTTGGGCCATCCCTGGCTAGTTTGTCATAATCCTTCCATTAATTGGTCTAGTAATTCTATCCTCTCCTGGAACGTCTCTTGTCATGTGAAATGTTTAATGTCTGCTATCCCTCCTGTTTCCTCTGTCTCTTCTTCACAGGAGGAGCCTGGTGATTTGACAGGGGTGCCGGAGGAATATCACGATCTGCGCACGGTGTTCAGTCGGTCCAGGGCCACCTCTCTTCCTCCACACCGGTCGTATGATTGTAGTATTGATCTCCTTCCGGGAACCACCCCCCCCCGGGGTAGACTATACTCTCTGTCGGCTCCCGAACGTAAGGCTCTCGAAGATTATTTGTCTGTAGCTCTTGACGCCGGTACCATAGTCCCCTCCTCCTCTCCCGCCGGAGCGGGGTTTTTTTTTGTCAAGAAGAAGGACGGGTCTCTGCGCCCCTGCATAGATTATCGAGGGCTGAATGACATAACAGTGAAGAATCGTTATCCGCTTCCTCTTATGTCTTCAGCCTTCGAGATCCTGCAGGGAGCCAGGTTTTTCACTAAGTTGGACCTTCGTAACGCTTACCATCTCGTGCGCATCAGGGAGGGGGACGAGTGGAAGACGGCGTTTAACACTCCGTTAGGGCACTTTGAATACCGGGTTCTTCCTTTCGGCCTCGCTAACGCTCCAGCTGTCTTTCAGGCATTAGTCAATGATGTCCTGAGAGACATGCTGAACATCTTTGTTTTCGTTTACCTTGACGATATCCTGATTTTTTCACCGTCACTCCAGATTCATGTTCAGCACGTTCGACGTGTTCTCCAGCGCCTTTTAGAGAATTGTCTTTTCGTGAAGGCTGAGAAGTGCACTTTTCATGCCTCCTCCGTCACATTTCTCGGTTCTGTTATTTCCGCTGAAGGCATTAAGATGGATCCCGCTAAGGTCCAAGCTGTCATTGATTGGCCCGTCCCTAAGTCACGCGTCGAGCTGCAGCGCTTTCTCGGCTTCGCGAACTTCTATCGTCGTTTCATCCGTAATTTCGGTCAGGTGGCAGCTCCTCTCACAGCCCTTACTTCTGTCAAGACGTGCTTTAAGTGGTCCGTTTCCGCCCAGGGAGCTTTTGATCTCCTCAAGAATCGTTTTACATCCGCTCCTATCCTTGTTACACCTGACGTCTCTAGACAGTTCGTTGTCGAGGTTGACGCGTCAGAGGTGGGAGTGGGAGCCATCCTTTCTCAGCGCTCCCTCTCTGACGACAAGGTCCACCCATGCGCGTATTTTTCTCATCGCCTGTCGCCGTCGGAACGTAACTATGATGTGGGTAACCGCGAACTGCTCGCCATCCGGTTAGCCCTAGGCGAATGGCGACAGTGGTTGGAGGGGGCGACCGTTCCTTTTGTCGTTTGGACTGACCATAGGAACCTTGAGTACATCCGTTCTGCCAAACGACTTAATGCGCGTCAGGCGCGTTGGGCGCTGTTTTTCGCTCGTTTCGAGTTCGTGATTTCTTATCGTCCGGGCTCTAAGAACACCAAGCCTGATGCTTTGTCTCGTCTCTTCAGTTCTTCAGTAGCCTCCACTGACCCCGAGGGGATTCTCCCTGAGGGGCGTGTTGTCGGGTTGACTGTCTGGGGAATTGAGAGGCAGGTAAAGCAAGCACTCACTCAAACTCCGTCGCCGCGCGCTTGTCCTAGGAACCTTCTTTTCGTTCCCGTTCCTACTCGTCTGGCCGTTCTTCAGTGGGCTCACTCTGCCAAGTTAGCCGGTCACCCTGGCGTTCGGGGTACGCTTGCTTCCATTCGCCAGCGTTTCTGGTGGCCCACCCGGGAGCATGACACGCGTCGTTTCGTGGCTGCTTGTTCGGTCTGCGCGCAGACTAAGTCCGGTAACTCTCCTCCTGCCGGCCGTCTCAGGCCGCTTCCTATTCCCTCTCGACCGTGGTCTCACATCGCCTTAGATTTTGTCACCGGACTGCCTTCGTCAGCGGGGAAGACTGTTATTCTTACGGTTGTCGATAGGTTCTCTAAGGCGGCTCATTTCATTCCCCTTGCTAAGCTTCCTTCTGCTAAAGAGACGGCACAAATCATCATCGAGAATGTTTTCAGAATTCATGGCCTTCCGTCAGACGTCGTTTCGGACAGAGGTCCGCAATTCACGTCTCAATTTTGGAGGGAGTTTTGCCGTTTGATTGGGGCTTCCGTCAGTCTCTCTTCCGGCTTTCACCCCCAGTCTAACGGTCAAGCAGAACGGGCCAATCAGACTATTGGTCGCATCTTACGCAGTCTTTCTTTTCGCAACCCTGCGTCTTGGTCAGAACAGCTCCCCTGGGCAGAATACGCCCACAACTCGCTTCCTTCGTCTGCGACCGGGCTATCTCCTTTTCAGAGTAGCCTCGGGTACCAGCCTCCGTTGTTCTCATCTCAGTTCGCCGAGTCCAGCGTCCCCTCCGCTCAGGCTTTTGTCCAACGTTGCGAGCGCACCTGGAAGAGGGTCAGGTCTGCACTTTGCCGTTATAGGGCGCAGACTGTGAGAGCTGCTAATAAGCGTAGAACGAAGAGCCCTAGATATTGTCGCGGTCAGAGAGTTTGGCTCTCCACTCAGAACCTTCCCCTTAAGACGGCTTCTCGCAAGTTGACCCCGCGGTTCATTGGTCCATTCCGTATCTCTCAAATCATTAACCCTGTCGCAGTGCGACTTCTTCTGCCGCGATATCTTCGTCGCGTCCACCCGGTCTTCCATGTCTCCTGTGTCAAGCCCGTTCTTCGCGCCCCCGCTCGTCTTCCCCCCCCCCCCCCCCATCCTTGTCGAGGGCGCACCCATCTACAGGGTCCGCAGGATTTTGGACATGCGTCCTCGGGGCCGTGGTCACCAGTACCTTGTTGATTGGGAGGGGTACGGTCCGGAGGAGAGGAGTTGGGTTCCCTCTCGGGACGTGCTGGACCGTGCGCTGATCGATGATTTCCTCCGTTGCCGCCAGGCTTCCTCCTCGAGTGCGCCAGGAGGCGCTCGGTGAGTGGGGGGGTACTGTCATGTTGTCTTGTCTCTGTCCTTTCCCTTCACCCTGTCTCCCTCTGCTGGTCGTTGTTATGTTACCTTTTCTCCCCCTCTTTTCCCCAGCTGTGCCTTGTCTCCTCCTAATTACCCATTCACCCCGTTCCCCACCTGTTCCCTTTTTTCCCTCTGATTAGGTCCCTATATCTGTCTCTGTTTCTGCTCCTGTCCTTGTCGGATTCTTGTTTGTTTGTTTATGTGTCTCATGCCTGAACCAGACTATCATCGTGTGTGCTGCAACCTTGTCCTGTCCTGTCGGAATCTACCTGTCCATCTGAGCCCACGTATGTTCGTCATTAAAGTACTCTGTTTGTTAATTCGCTTTTGGGTCCTCATTCACGCACCATAACAAGAACACAGTTGTGTTTTATCCTTCACATTCTTTCAGTAGTTTAAAGTTTTATAAAGGATAATAAAGATAAATATAAACAACGCAATCACATTATAGATCAGGGGTGGGCAACTTTGATGGTGGTGGCCACAATATGTACCTGACATGTAACACTTACGATCACACATTGGCTGCTGCTGTTGAATGATTGGCTCAATCCTTGTTGGCCTATCAGAATTCCCAGGTGTCTCTCTTCTGCCCTCTGGAGGTCTGATAACTTTTCCATTGGCTCCTCTTCCTCCTGAGCCTGCAGGAAGGGTACCACATGAGTGAGGGGAATGTCTTCCCTGTAACGTACAGATCGTCTACAACACTTAGCAATTATTTTAGTAATAATATTATGTTACTAAATACCATTATAGTACTAAATAGCATTTATTATTTTAATCAAAACCTATAAGTATTTGCTGTTTTTCTTTAAAATACTTTATGGTATTTATTATTGCAAGGCAGAACACATCTAATAAACACGTTTGAACTGGGACCTAGTAACCTCTGTGTAAAAGTTCAGCAATTGGCACGGAGCAGGTTTGAGACATCTCTGGAATTAACAAGATAAATATACTTTTATTTATCAACTGCCTCTCCCGATGTCTTTAAAGTCTGCTGTGAATGAATAACTTTTCAATATTCACAGGTCCTGACAGCAGGCAGGCATTGCAGGAAGCAAACAGCTCAGCAGAGGCAAATGCTTTTTTGAGAGCCTCCATATTTATTAAAAACAACTTTTTTCCTGTGTCTGTGTGTTTTATACTGTATGTTTAAAGCTAGAATCCTTAGTTGATACATCCATTTTTGGACTTATAAACTGACGAATGACGAATCCCCATTGTTTCTTGAATAATATAACTTGTACCCTATAAGAACCCAAAATACAAGCTTGTTTTACACCAATGTTTGTAAACGAAAACATGGTTAAATATCTATGACTACTATAATGTCGATATCATGCATGGTCAGTCCTTGCATCATTGGCTCTTGTCTACGGATTTGAGTGGATACATTACCCCAGGCCCATTATTCAGCTTTTTACCAAAACACAGGTGGCGTGCCTGCTTCGTTTTCTATACAGTAGGGTAGCAGTCGGCTTTACACTTCAACCCTCCCAACGACAGTAAAAGCATGAACATGCATGAACATGCAAGAGCAAAGATACACCGCGCACGTCCCTATTGGCCCTGCCGCTTCACTTTGAGGTGCAAGTTTGTAGCCTAATATTTGTTCTATAAAATCTCAACCTGGTCGAACTCTGTTCCTTGTGAATTACTTTGTTTTTCCCAACAGGACTTAAATGTTCGTGTCCTCACAGACTTCATGCTTAAAGACGTGGAGCATGCGTTGCCTGATGCACATTGTTGATGCACCCTGGCACACGTCTGGAGCGAGCAACATACCAGCAGTTTTATTATTTGCGTACCGCAAGTGGTCCACTGCTATTGATAACATAATAATACATAATAAATAACGTAGTTAAAGGGGATGCTGGAACGGATCATCAGCGTTAGGGAGTATCACTATGAGGTAAGGTTTGCAGTTTGCTCTATTCTGCCCCCTGGCCAAAGGACGATGCTACCACTAAACATGTAGTTAAGGAAACAAATCGGCTTCTGGAGCATCTGTCAAATGAAAACGATGATGTTATTTATTTTAGGACTAGTAGATTATTAAGGATGCCCTCACAACCCAGTCACACACTATATAGCAGTGACCCGGCTTCATCTAATTGTCACGGCAGCATAGGTTTTATTGTGATGTCCTGTGTTTATGTTCCTTGTTGTTTTTCCAATTATTAAAATGCACCAAATCTCCTTGTTCATGTGCTGCCATTCACTTTGAATAAGAGCATTGGTTTATAGTGTCTTAGACAGGCCTATACGTGTAATGTCTAACTTAATTTTACCCAACAGGTGCAGGTGTACAACGCGCAAGCATGCTATATATATATTTCCCACTCCCCATATGATTATAAAATATCCTCCCAACCATGAAAATGAATAAATATGCCTGTATAGACTGTGTAAAAAACATTAGGAACACCTTCCTAATATTTAGTTACACCTCTTTTAGCCCTCAGAACAGCCTCAATTCATCGAGGCATGGACTCTACAAGGTGTCAAGCTTTCCACAGGGATGCTGAGCCATGTTGACTCCAGTGCTTCCTAAAGTTGTGTCCAGTTGGCTAGATGTGCTTTGGGTTGTGGACCATTCTTGATACACAGGGGAAACTGTTGAGCATGAAAAAAGCCAGCAGTGTTGCAGTTCTTCACACACAAACCAGTGAGCCTGACACCTACTACCATACCCTGTTCAAATCCACTTCAATCTTTTGTCAAGTGCGAGTGTTGGGAGTGCCTCACTTGCATGTGTGCAATATGAGTGGGCCTTTGCTCAAGGAGAGAGACAGTCAGACATTGCAGCAGCAGGCAGAAGAACTAGCCTATAAAATATGATCGAGAACAGACTAATAACTAGGTAGCTGATTCAAAACATATGTTGTACCCTCTTAGTTAACTGTTTAGCTATTATTAGCATTTAATAATGTTTGCATCATGTCCCAAAAAACTTTACATCGACACTCAAGACGGACAAAGTTTATTTACTTTTTCGAACGATTCATGTGATACATTTCAATTAGATTATTTTTGACTAAATGAACAATTCACTTTGCCATTGTATAAATTGGGATTTGGCTCAATTGCGACGAATTGAATCAAAATTATTTGTGAGTAAGTTTAGGAAAAAATATGAATGTTGTTTTTCTTTTGGATTATGTGGCTTCAAAACTTGTTTTGTTGATACTTCCAGTTGATTTAGACATCCAATGTGTGGGACATTGCAACTCAATAGATGCTAGTCAGACTGCAAAGAAATGGTACATTTCCTGAAGAAAATACAGTGCATTTGGAAAGTATTCAGACCCCTTGACCTTTTCCACATTTTGTTACGTTACAGCCTTATTCTAAAATTGATAAAATCGTTTTTTCCCCCCTCAGCAATCTAAACACAATACCCCATAATCACAAAGCAAAAACTTGTTTTTATACATTTCCCCCCCAAAAAAACTGAAATATGACATTTACTTAATTATTCAGACCCTTTTACTCAGTACTTTGTTAAAGCACCTTTGGCTGCGATTACAGCCTTGAGTCTTCTTGGGTATGAAGCTACAAGCTTGGCAAACCTGTATTTGGGGAGTTTCTCCCATTCTTCTCTGCAGATGCTCTCAAGCTCTGTCAGGTTGGATGGGGAGCGTTGCTGAACAGCTATTTTCAGGTCTCTCCAGAGATGTTCGATTGGGTTCAAGACCGGGCTCTGGCTGGGCCACACTCAAGGACATTCAGAGACTTGTCCCTTGTTGTCTTGACTGTGTGCTTATGGTCATTGTCCTGTTGGAAGGTGAACCTTCGCTCCAGACAGGTCCTGAGCGCTCTGGATCAGGTTTTGAACATGGATCTCTCTGTACTTCGCTCCATTAATCTTTGCCTGGACATGATTGATGGTTGTCTTTCTGGAAGGTTCTCCCATCTCTGCAGAGGAACTCTGGAGCTCTGTCCGAGTGACCATCGGGTTCTTGATCTGTGCCTCGACACAATCCTGTCTCAGAGCTCTACGGACAATTCCTTCAACCTCATGGTTTGGTTTTTGCTCTGACATGCACTGTCAACTGTGGGACCTTTCCACAGATTCTAAATTGTTTGCCTTCATTAGACAACTTTGTTCCAATATTTCTGTAAATCAGTGATATTTATTCCCATAGTCATTCGTTACGGATCCATAACTAAATCAACATCTGCATTTTGAAAGTGTTTTTATTATCATTATTTTATTAACAAAATGTGTTTTAGGCTACTGTGCAGTCTACAATACATACTGTAGTAAATGTGGGAAAGTGCCTAATTCCTTACATAAGGGAGAGCAGGCCATGTCTGTACTACAGAATGCGGTTGACTGGGGTTAAAATTCTTGTTGGGGAGGAAGGAGTAGACTGTCCTTGTAAATAGGAATTTGTTCTTAACTGATTATTACGTGTTATTTCATAGTTGTGATGTCTTCACTATTATTCTACAATATACTATTTGGAGAAATGTCCACTGGTCTGATGAAACAAAAATAGAACTGTTTGGCCATAATGACCATTGTCATGTTTGGAGGAAAAAGGGGGAGGCATGCAAGCCGAAGAACACCATCCCAACCCTGAAGCACGGGGGTGGCAGCATCATGTTGTGGGGGTGCTTTGCTGCAGGAGGGACTGGTGCACTTCACAAAATAGATGGCATCACGAGGGAGGAAAATTATGTGGATATATTGAAGCAACATCTCAAGACATCAGTCAGGAAGTCAAAAGCTTGGTCACAAATGGGTCTTCCAAATGGACAATGACCCCAAGCATACTTCCAAAGTTGAGGCAAAACGGCTTAAGAACAACAAAGTCCAGGTATTAAAGTGGCCATCACAAAGCCCTGACCTCAATCCTGTGTCAAATTTGTGGGCAGAACTGAAAAAGCGTGTGCGTGCAAGGATGTCTACAAACCTGACTCAGTTACACCAGCTCTGTCAGGAGGAATGGGCCAAAATTCACCCAACTTATTGTGGGAAGCTTGCGGAAGGCTACCTGAAAAGTTTGACCCAAGTTAAACAAATTAATGGCAATGCTACCAAATACTAATTGAGTGTATGTAAACTTCTGACCCACTGGGAATGTGATGAATGAAGTAAAAGCTGAAATAAATCTTTCTCTCTACTATTATTCTGACATTTCACATTCTTAAAATAGTGGTGATCCTAACTGACCTAAGACAGGGAATTTTTACTAGGATTAAATGTCTGGAATTGTGAAAAACTGAGTTTAAATGTATTTTGCTAAGGTGTATGTAAACTTTCAACTTCAACTGTAAAAACTTTGGGACTCAAATGCATAATAAGAGCTCTAACTCCCCCTTGTGGAAGGGGACGATTTACAAAAAATCTCTGAAACTGGAAACACTTATCTCCCTCACTAGCTTTAAACACCAGCTGTCAGAGCAGCTCACAGATTACTGCACCTGTACATAGCCCATCTATAATTTAGCCCAAACAACTACCTCTTTCCCTACTGTATTTATTTTATTTATTTATTTAGCTCCTTTGCACCCCTATTTTTTATTTCTACTTGCACATTCTTCCACTGCAAATCTACCATTCCAGTGTTTTACTTGCTATATTGTATTTACTTCGCCACCATGTCCTTTTTTTGCCTTTACCTCCCTTATCTCACCTCATTTGCTCACATCGTATAGACTTGTTTCTACTGTATTATTGACTGTATGTTTGTTTTACTCCATGTGTAACTCTGTGTTGTTGTATGTGTCGAACTGCTTTGCTTTATCTTGGCCAGGTCGCAATTGTAAACGAGAACTTGTTCTCAACTTGCCTACCTGTTTAAATAAAGATTAAATAAAAAAATACAATTGTGGTGGTCTGGACAGTGTTGCCAACTTAGCGATTTAGTCACTATTTTTAGCGAGTATTCAGATCCCACCCGGGGGGGGCCCCACCCCCATCCCAAACCACTCACAGGCGGCCCAGTCCCCGAGCAGCAGTCCCTCCCAGCTGCAGTCAGAGCAGGAGATGTTCGCCCCTCCGCGTCCCGCCCTGGGGATGTAAATGTAAAATGTTCTTTGTCTAAAAGAAATCACCTCACAAAAACAAAAACAAATCACTGCATTTGACTCACACAGCCTCCCTCAGTCACTTACTCACCTTGTCCACTATGTGTGTGCCTTTCTGAGACATAAGCTAAACATCTAGCTGGCTAGCATGTCTCAGTCTAAATTGTACACTCAAAAATACAGAAAGGAGTGGGAATCAAACCCTGAATTCAAAGGCTGGTTGAAGCCGTTTATTGGAGATGATGTAAAAAAACACATGACAACTCAAAAACATGCGCGCCAACGATCGTCTGCGTTGCCAAGGGCTAAAATAGAAGTCATTCCTATTTTTGACGCAGATCTCACTGCAAGTCCTGCCTCTCCCATCTCCTCTTGGTTTATAGAAGCAGGTACCCACGTGCCATCTCCTCATTGGTTTTACCCACGTGGGTGAATGAAATTCTAAATGTTTTGCCGGTTGTCGTGGTAAAAGTGTAGATGCCGATCACCATATAAATTCAAAGATGAAAAAGCCTGGAAGGAGGAGAGATGTCTAGAAACGATTCGGTTGGCCGTTTTATGTGGATTAATTGTCGGAGTAGAGGACCTTGTGCATTTCAGGTAAAATAACAACTCAATGTTTATATCCCAGGGCAAATTAGCTAGCAACAGCAAGCTAGCTAAATAGGACAAATTAGCTAGCAAGTGCAAGCTAACTAGCTAAATTGCCATTCATGTTTAATGCTTTTCGACCTGTCCCCCAAATTAATGTAATTGGTTCAGAGTAATTGGTGTTTTGATATTTTAACCTGCGTGTCGTGATCGCGTTTGGTGTAGGGGGACAAAATACATTTATGCATGATAGCGCACGATGGCGCATGTGCGTAGCCAGTTTGGGTTCCGTGTGAGGATGAAAACAATGTTCGAAAGCGGTGTGTAGCCTTCACTTCTAATGAGTTGAGGGTGAGACTGCCGGACAACATCAAAGCATTGCAGTACATGTCAGTTTTCAATGTGAAGGAAACTCTAAAGCACAATAGGAGCCCTGGAGAAATCGGAAAAAAAATTGCCAAGCTCCTTGGCTACTCCCCTGCTGAGATAGACAAGATTGTCTAGCAATGGTGTGCCATCCATCTTAGTAAATGGAATGAGACAAAAAAGATACTGGGCTTCTGGAGTGAGATTTGGATGTTCAGGGATGCAGCTGATATCAACCCGTTTCAAGAACTTGCCATGGCTGCTGTGTTCTGTGTTGTCCTCGCCACACAAGGATGTCCTTGCAGACCCTTAACTCCATCCTGTACATTCGATATGGGCTGATGAGACTTGCTATGAGCACCAGCTGGCTGATAATGTTTTGCAGCTTTTTGGCACATCAGCTGCTTACTCATTTAAGTCGGCTCCCTCAGTTGCTGAACCTGCCATAGAGAGCCTTGACCAAAATGACGATGATCCACTCTTTCTGTGAGCCAGCACAGCCTGTGTGTGTGTGGAGGGGGATCGGGAAGAAACAAATAATTAACCTGAATTAAGGCCAGACTAGTTACCATAATTTTCTCACATTGCCATTGACAGTTTTTTCTATTGTCTCTTTTGGGTCCATTTAGATTGATGTAGACTGTATACAAAAAAAAATGAAAATTGTTATGGTTAAAAATGTTCGTTTTACTGTGACTTGTTGTAGGCTCCTAAGTGGACCATAAGGTTAAAAAACAAACCAAATTAAGAAAACGAATCTAAAAAAATAAAATAAAAAACAATAACTCCGCCAGAGTGTCTCTTTTGGGTCACTTTTGCTGGTCCCAAGCCCGGATAAAGGAGGAGGGTTGGAATTGTGACATTTAAAAAAAAAAACAGGAATCGACAGAAGAAAGTCCATTTGTAGTTCTAAACATATTTAGGGTGTTTTTGTACTACAGCGTCCATCACAATTACATGCACATGGCCAATTATGTAAATTAGGTGACAACGTCATTTTGTGACTTCTAGCGACTTTTAGGACAGCCAATAGCTAGCTACTTTCTGTACTGAGGAGTTGGCAACACCGGGTCTGGAGCAATGAAGCCGTGACGCTGGGTACCTCTTAGTCCCGTGGTGTAAACTCGCAAATTTTAAGGGGGTGGCAGGGTAGCCTAGTGTTTAGAGCGTTGGACTAGTAACCGGAAGGTTGCAAGTTCAAACCCCCCAGCTGACAAGGTACAAATCTGTCATTCGCCCCCTGAACAGGCAGTTAACCCACTGTTCCTAGGCCGTCATTGAAAATAAGAACTTGTTCTTAACTGACTTGCCTGGTTAAATAAAGGTAAAATAAAAAAATAGGTACCACTGTAATTGTCCAGACACACTTTTACATGATGATGCAGTCATTTTGAGTATCAGAACGTGCCGGTGGACATCACTTGTACATGTGTGAAATAGGACCCACCAAATTCTTATAAAACACCCACCAAATTAGTTTTATTCATTATTCTGGTAAGGACGCTTTAGTAAAAAAGTTGTTGGATCACATCTAACTACTCCCAGTCAACACAGTGTGTTCCCCATACAGGCGGAGCTCTTCCCGAGTCGTCAGGCAGATTAAAATTACTCTAGGTTCTGGCTAATGGGACACTTGAGCATGTCTGGCCCAATTAACTTTTTCAGAAGTAGGCCCATATTTGTTTTTCATTCGGCAAGTAAAGGAACTAATGTAATATTAATTCTATTAATTTAAGTAATTCGGACAATCCTGGCTCAATATAATTGCATTAGCGATTTTTAGGCGTATGCTGTTGGCCACATTAATTATAGGACAACTTGGGAGACATGATCCACGACAGACAGCACATCTGTGCTTAAATTTTTGTCATTTTACTTGAACCTTTATTTTAACTAGGCAAGTCAGTTAACACATTCTTATTTGCAACAGCAGCGGCCTACACCACAAACCCGTGCCACCGTGCTTCTACACCTGCATTGCTTGCTGTTTGGGGTTTTAGGCTGGGTTTCTGTACAGCACTTTGATATATCAGCTGATGTTAGAAGGGCTATATAAATATATTTGATTTGACGTTGGGCCAATTGTGAGCCGCCTTACGGGACTCCCAATCACAGCCAGCTGTGATAGAGCCTGGATTCAAACTAGGGTGTCTGTTAGTGACAGCGCATTCGGGAGCTTTATTATATCAATAGTGGACCGTCATGATTGTGGGTTTGATTCATGGGGCCACGAATAGAAAATGACTTAATGTGTAGGAGACTTAAAATGGTTATACCATCAAACTTCAAATTATTAGAATAGTACACATCGCAGAACATAATATAACATCTAGGTTAAGGGTCAGTGGCCCCAGCCCGCGAACAGGAATGTTCCAAGTTCAGATAGACGGGGGGAGTCACATCGCCAGGAACTTTAAGTTTGGTTTCTATTTTCATTTGTTGCGCTACTAATACTGTCTGTTTATGTTAAAGAGGGAGCTACATTAACTGGATGGTATTAACATCTTCGGTTTTTATTTAATTACATTTATTTGATTTCATCTGGGTGCTTACGTCACCTACTAACACCCTGGTACTATCCGTAGCTCCCGTTCTCCTCAGTCCGAGAAAAAACAGAGAGAAAGGTATGTGTCGTCGCAGATGACTCCTGTGTAGAAGTTCATAACGTTAAATAAATAAAGCATCCTTAGGGTAATACTATAGGTATTGTTATAAGGGAGTGTAAGACTATTGAAACATGTCACTTTCAGAGTTTTATCATTGTTATTGAAATAGTTTAGTGCTAAAAAAGTATTGCTGTTGCTAGATAGTATGTCTTTCTGTAATGCAGATGGTTAGCGTTGCATTAAGGTCTGAATGGGATAAATATGATTTCACATTGTAGCTTGTTTGTATTACAGTGTTTTTGTACATGAGTTGTATATATTTTTTAATACTGTCAATGCTGAAAGCACCTAGCAATTTATTGGAGATGTGAGACAAGATATGTTTTAAAAAATATATTTTTGTTCATGCTCCTCTATAGAACAACTTGTCAGATGGAGATTGATTCCTGTCTTTTCATAAAGACAGCCGTGGTGTAGATCTTCATCTCTGGTTTCTTCTGTGGTACATATAAAAGACTGCTACACATGCATACTGTCGCTTTGGATAAGAGTCTTCATATTGTCACATTTTATTATTTTTCTACACCTCATGTGAGACCTCAAATGTTCCTGCATGGATATTTGACAGTAGCTATGGGCAGCCTGCGCATTGTGCGAAGACGGAACAAACTAAAAAGCGTGTCTAAATCGGGTAACGTTCGATTATGAATTATATTACCTGTGTTAACTGTGTTTTTGTCATAATCCAAAATTGCATGCCACATTTTTGCTGAACCCTAACATAGACAACGTTTAATTCAAGATTGAGACCTCACATCACCAAGTCAACAATAGGCTACTATTTCCTGTCTGTTTTACAAATCTGTGATTGTAATTTTCAACATAGCAAATAGCAGCGTCGTCAATTGCCAACATCAACGCTTGCTGAAGTAACCTTAATAGGTGGGTTTACCTCTAAAGGAAGCATTATTAAAGCAGCATTACCTCTAAAGGAACCAGAAACACAGGATCCAGCACCGGTGGCCTCTGCTGCTCGAGCTGTCTGTTTTGCAGTTTGAACTGGACTTGGCGCCTGACTTTACAACGGTTGCTGTGAGAGTTAGTCAAGTTGGTTAATAGTCGAAGCCAGCCGGAGAAGATATCAAAATGTTCAACATAGGTAATCATAGCTATTTTATTTGTAGTGCATTTTGTCTCAGTCGCTAAATAGTTTGATGCAGCTAGCGATGTGGTAAAAATACGTTAGAGTACTACTTTAGTAGTATATATATATTTTTTGAGGTATCTGTACTTACATTTTTATATTTTTGACTTTTACTCTACTATATTACTAAAGAAAATCATGTACTTTTTTACACCATACGTTTCAAAATCAAATCAAATGTTATTTGTCACATACACATAATTAGCAGATGTTAATGCGTGTGTAGTGAAATGCTTGTGCTTCTAGTTCCGACAATGCAGTAATAACCAACAAGTAATCTAGCTAACAATTCCAAAACTACTACCTTATAGATAGATACAAGTGTAAGGGGATAAAGAATATGTACATGAAGATATATGAATGAGTGATGGTACAGAGCGGCATAGGCAAGATACAGTAGATCAGGGGTGTCAAACTCAAATACCCAGTGGGCCAAAATGTAAAACCTGAACAAAGTCACGGGCCAACATTGAACAAATTAACCTTTTAATATGGACCCAAACAAGTTTTGCTTTAACATTGAATATGGAACAAGCATCGCTTATTACCATACAATATATAATTTAATAGTGGAGACATGCAAAATCGAATTTCAAATGAAAAAACACCAATGGCATTCATTTATTAAATAAATAAAATTTAAATAAAATTGTATGCCTCTTTTCTATTTGCAGCCTTCTGATTTAAATACCAAAATAAACTTTTTCCACTGGCTAATAATTTTACAAATAAAATGATAATAAATCAATCAACCATTCAAGCCCATGCCTTGTAGCAAGAAAAAGTGCATTAAGAAAACGTTAATTATTGCACACTGGTCTAATCTGATGTGCCCAAGCCAGATACCTGGCATCTCTTCTTGGATGCTAGTTCATCAATGTCTGGGCTCAAGCTCTGAGCTGAAGAAATCCTTAGTATCTAGCGAAGATGTTCATCAGTCATGCGTCTCCTGTGAGTTGTTTTGGTCATCTTCATCGAGGAGAAAAGTTGCTCGCATAGATAAGTGCTGCCGAACATGGAGAGCATCTGAGCAGCTTGGGTGTGGAGCTGAGGCATTGTGTCAGGGATGAACCGTGGAAACTGTGCGGCGCCCACAGCATCATACTTTGACTTCAGCGTGTCGTTGCACTGGAGTTCAATCAGCTCCATTCAGATGTTGGTTGGTGCATTTTCCACATCAACTGCGAAGGGATTACTAAGCAGTTCAAACTTGCATTTCTGGGCATCGAAGTCGGCAAATCGCCGGCTAAACTCAGCAAACTGTGCGCATGGGAACACGGCGGTAGAGGAAAATGGCAAGGGTTTCCTTGCAGCATCTGATTCTCCCACAGGCACAGTTTAGTTTTGAAGGCCGCAGCGAACATGTCTGTGATGATGCGCCCCCGCCCCTGAAGCTGCAGGTTCAGCGCATCGAGATGGCTCGAGATGTCACAGAGAAAGGCCAGCTCACACAGGAACTTTTGCTCCCGGAGCTCTGCTGTATCCTTCCCTTTGGTTTCCAGGAATTGACATATTTCCTCACGCAGCTCGAAACATCTGTTCAGTACTTTTCCTCTGCTTAGCCATCTCACCTCTGTGTGATACGGCACGTCTGCGTATTCCGAACCACACTCCTCCAGAAAAGATTTAAACTGGCGGTGATTTAGACCTTTGGCTCTTATAAAGTTAACTACCTGTGTTACTGTGGTCATAACATGTTCCATCTTTAGGGCTTTGGCACACAGTGCTTCCTGATGTATGATGCAGTGGTAAACAGTTAGCTCACCTGCACAGTTCTCTTCCCGCATCTTCTCCCGAACCATGCCCACCAGTCCACTCTTTACCGCACATCGCTGGCGCACCATCTGTCGTTAATACAAACGAGTTTATCCCACGGCAGCTTTATTTCAGTTACACATTTGGAAACCTCTAAGATTTCCTTTCCTGTGGTTGTGCCATGCATTGATTTGAATCCTAATAGCTCCTCCGTAACACACAGATTTGAGTCCACTCCACGGATGAAGACTGACAGCTGAGCAGTATCAGATGCGTTGCAGCTCTCATCCACAGCGAGGGAGAACGCAACAAAATATTTTCCCTTTTCCATCAGCTGGTCATACAGATTGGTGGCAAGATCACATGTGCGATCAGCTACTGTGTTCCTGCTCAGGCTCACGTTTGAAAATGCTTGTTTTTTCTCTGGGCATACGAGGTCACAAACCTTCATCATGCACTTTTTCATGAACTCTCCCTCATTAAAGGGCCGGGCTGATTTTGCGATCTCTGCTGCCACTATATAACTAGCCATTAGAGCAGCCTCACTTTGTGATGTGGCTTTTTTAAACATATTCTGTTGTGAAACCAAACTTCTTTTCATCTCCTCTACTTTCTGGCTCCTTTGAGTCATGTCCAGGTCCTTGTATTTGTCATGGTGTTTCGTTTCATAGTGTCGTCTAATGTTGTACTCCTTACTTACAGCCACGTTGACTCCACAAACAAGACAAACAGGTTTGTCTTTTACATATGTAAACAGATATTCTGCCTCCCACTTGTCCAGAAAGCTCCTGTTTTCTGCCTTTCTTTTCGCCATTTTTGGGAAGGGTTAGCTCGCTGACAGTTGTAGCGTCTATGTTGCTATGACTACTGTCACAGAGGAGAGAGCGTTTCTGGGTCCTGTCCTGATTGGCGCGCGAAAACAGCAGAGCATTATGGGATTCGTAGTATTAGTGGTGAATGCGCTGTATAATACCGGCGGGCCAGCTCTAGTAGTAATTTGGTATTGTCTCGCGGGCCAAATTTGGCCCACGGGCCAGAGTTTGACACCCATGTTGTATGGCATTGAAGTTTGCCTGGAGGTTAGGTAACACAGTGTCCAAAGAAGGGCCAGAAGTATACAGAATGGTGTCGTCTGCGTAGAGGTGGATCAGAGACTCACCAGCAGCAAGAGCGACCTCATTGATGTATATAGAGAAGAGAGTCGGTCCAAGAATTGAACCCTGTGGCACCCCCATAGAGACTGCCAGAGGTCCGGACAGCAGACCCTCCGATTTGACACACTGAACTCTATCAGAGAAGTAGTTGGTGAACCAGGCGAGGCAATCATTTGAGAAACCAAGGCTGTCGAGTCTGCCGATGAGGATGTGGTGATTGACAGAGTCGAAAGCCTTGGCCAGATCAATGAATACGGCTGCACAGTAATGTTTCTTACCGCTGGCGGTTAAGATATCGTTTAGGACCTTGAGCGTGGCTGAGGTGCACCCATGACCAGCTCTGAAACCAGATTGCATAGCAGAGAAGGTATGGTGAGATTCGAAATGGTCGGTAATCTGTTTGTTGACTTGGCTTTCGAAGATAGATATAGGTCTGTAGCAGTTTGGGTCTAGAGTGTCCCCCCCTTTAAAGAGGGGGATGACCGCAGCTGCTTTCCAATCTTTGGGAATCTCAGACGACACGAAAGAGAGGTTGAACAGGCTAGAAATAGGGGTGGCAACAATTTCGGCAGATAATTTTAGAAAGAAAGGGTCCAGATTGTCTAGCCCGGCTGATTTGTAGGGGTCCAGATTTTGCAGCTCTTTCAGAACATCAGCTGAACGGATTTGGGAGAAGGAGAAATGGGGAAGGCTTGGGCGAGTTGCTGTGGGGGGGTGCAGTGCTGTTGACCGGGGTAGGAGTAGCCAGGTGGAAAGCATGGCCAGCCGTAGAAAAATGCTTATTGAAATTCTCAATTATGGTGGATTTATCAGTGGTGACAGTGTTTCCTATCTTCAGTGCAGTGGGCAGCTGGGAGGAGGTGTTCTTATTCTCCATGGACTTTACAGTGTCCCAGAACTTTTTTGAGTTAGTGTTGCAGGAAGCAAATTTCTGCTTGAAAAAGCTAGCCTTGGCTTTTCTAACTGCCTGTGTATAATGGTTTCTAGCTTCCCTGAACAGCTGCATATCACGGGGGCTGTTCGATGCTAATGCAGAACGCCATAGGATGTTTTTGTGTTGGTTAAGGGCAGTCAGGTCTGGGGAGAACCAAGGGCTATATCTGTTCCTGGTTCTAAATTTCTTGAATGGGGCATGTTTATTTAAGATGGTTAGGAAGGCATTTAAAAAAAAATATCCAGGCATCCTCTACTGACGGGATGAGATCAATATCCTTCCAGGATACCCCGGCCAGGTCGATTAGAAAGGCCTGCTCGCTGAAGTGTTTCAGGGAGCGTTTGACAGTGACGAGTGGAGGTCGTTTGACCGCTGACCCATTACGGATGCAGGCAATGAGGCAGTGATCGCTGAGATCTTGGTTGAAGACAGCGGAGGTGTATTTAGAGGGCAAGTTGGTTAGGATGACATCTATGAGGATGCCCATGTTTAAGGCTTTGGGGAGGTACCTGGTAGGTTCATTGATAATTTGTGTGATTGAGGGCATCAAGTTTAGATTGTAGGATGGCTGGGGTGTTAAGCATGTTCCAGTTTAGGTCGCCTAGCAGCACGAGCTCTGAAGATAGATGTGGGGGCAATCAGTTCACATATGGTGTCCAGAGCACAGCTGGGGGCAGAGGGTGGTCTATAGCAGGCGGCAACGGTGAGAGACTTGTTTTTAGAGAGGTGGATTTTTAAAAGTAGAAGTTCAAATTGTTTGGTTACAGACCTGGATAGTAGGACAGAACTATGCAGGCTATCTTTGCAGTAGATTGCAACACCGCCCTTTTGGCAGTTCTATCTTGTCTGAAAATGTTGTAGTTTGGGATTCAAATTTCAGAATTTTTGGTGGTCTTCCTAAGCCAGGATTCAGACACAGCTAGAACATCCGGGTTGGCAGAGTGTGCTAAAGCAGTGAATAGAACAAACTTAGGGAGGAGGCTTCTAATTTTAACATGCATGAAACCAAGGCTATTACGGTTACAGAAGTCGTCAAAAGAGAGCGCATGGGGAATAGGAGTGGAGCTAGGCACTGCAGGGCCTGGATTCACCTCTACATTGCCAGAGGAACAGAGGAGGAGTAGAATAAGGGTACGGCTAAAAGCAATAAGAATTGGTCGTCTAGAACGTCTGGAACAGAGAGTAAAAGGAGGTTTCTGGGGGCGATAAAATAGCATCAAGGTATAATGTACAGACAAAGGTATGGTAGGATGTGAATACAGTGGAGGTAAACCTAGGTATTGAGTGATGAAGAGAGAGATATTGTCTCTAGAAACATCATTGAAACCAGGAGATGTCATTGCATGTGTGGGTGGTGGAACTAATAGGTATAGTGAGCGGGACTAGAGGCTCTACAGTGAAATAAGCCAATAAACACTAACCAGAACAGCAATGGACAAGGCATATTGACATTAAGGAGAGGCATGCTTAGTCGAGTGATCAAAAGGGTCCAGTGAGTAGAGGTTCGTTGGGGGTCACGGCGATTTAGACAGCTAGCCAGGCCATCGGTAGCAAGCTAGCAAAGGATGGAGGTCTGTTATTAGCCACCTCTTGCGTTCCGTCAGTAGATTAGTGGGGTTCCGTGTGGTAGAGGGGATTAATCCAAATCACACAACAACAACAAAAACAATAGATATAGTTATAAGAAGAAGAAAAAATAAATAAATAATAATAATATAAATAAATTGTCCGATTGTCTATTCAGATAGCAGCCGATAAGACAGCTAACGGTTAGCGGGCCGCAGATGGGCGTTCAGGTAACGTCGCGACGGAGGAGCCAGCCGGATAACTCCTTCGGGTAGATAACGTCGGCAGTCCAGTTGTGAAGGCCCGGTGGGTCTCCGCGTAGGCAGTAAAACGGGTCCGGATAGGTGATTGTAGCCCAGGAGTGATTGATGGGACTCTTCAGCTGGCTAGCTCCGGAATAATTGATGTTTGCTCCGGAATCGACGAAAGCCGATAGTCACACGGATAGCAGCTAGCTAGCTGTGAGATCCAGGTATGAATGTCCAGAGTTAGCGGTTGAAATCCAGGGACATGGAGAGAAAAATTGGTCCGTATGTTCCGTTCCGAGCCGCGCTGCGCTGTACAAAATTGGCAATATATTTTCGAGCTAAAGGATAGCTGATGACCACAAACCGTGGTTAGCTGAATACTAACGATTAGCCAGTAAAGAAGCTAACTAGCTTCTGATTAGCTTCTGGGTTAGCTTCTGGCTAGTTTCTGGCTAGCTTCTTGGAGGATTACAGATTTGAGGTAAATAATACTTTTTTTATAAATATAAATTGGTGAGGCGGGTTGCAGGAGAGTGTTTTGAAGATGAGTTTATGGAAAATTTAAAAAGGTATGTGAAAAAAGTAGTAAATATATATATATATATATATACGGGACACGACAAGACGAGGACAAAAGACGTCTGAACTGCTATGCCATCTTGGAAGGCATGTGATAGGCAACGATTCTTCTTGTGAACAATGTTGTTTTCACACCTGGCATGCGAGGGAGCATGATGACTTTTTGCATATCAACTCTCCTCACAGACCAGTCCTCAGGCCAATCTTTCTGTGCATCAGCCTGGTAATGGCTTCTGCTCTGCCCATGCAGACTTCTTATGTTCCTCATATTTCCTACATTGCATGCAGTCGGGGTTGGTGATGGTGAATTCAGGTGCTGTTCCAAGGCCTCATTCTCCCTGTGCTCCATCTTCAGATGATGACCCTGCACCAAATAGAGCTCGCACTACTCCTCTCCAAGCTTCACAAAGCTGATGTTCCTTCCCTTTACCATCTTGCGATAGGTTTCATAACCGCAGCTGGCATCTTTGTTCTTCTCCTTGTAGTTATTATGCATGAACCAAATATTTACGTCACTAGGTGGGTAGAGGCATGAACCAAATATTTACGTCACTAGGTGGGTAGAGGCGATGTGGTACATGCTCTCGTCTGTAGTGGCTGACTCAATGTGTTGCATTATTGGATTCATGTTCAATTTGCTCGCTGAAGCTTTATTTCCCCTCTGATCCTTTGGTGGAATCAGTTTGGTGGTGATTGACTTGCCCATCATCGTGACAATCAGCCTGTCATTTTTGGGGTGGTAGCCCAATGTTGTCTGAAAAAACACTTTGCGCACCTGTTGTGCAGAACCGCTCTGGTTTGGAAGAGGGTACAGAAACGACCTGCTGCGTTGACCTGTCAGCGCCAACAGCGATATTTTTCTTCGATTGCTGTACCACCATGTGGAAGATCCATGTCCTCTTCTCCTTATACTTCATCTACCAATACTTTTCCCATATTTCCTTTTGCCTACCCTCTGAAATATGAGTACATTGCATCTTGCATTTGGGACCACATGGTTTTACCCACCCATTGGTGGAATCTTGGATTTCCTGTTTGATAGGTGTTCTGGAGTTGTGTCCACGGGCTCAGCTGCCACTTGTGCTGGAACATCCAACTCTGAAGCTGGATGATAATCATCATCATCATTTCGCAACTGATTTCTCATCTGATAGTCTGATGTCTAAGGAGTCAGACACCACCCACTGGTTCTCAATTTCTTCAAATAGTGTTGACATTGTGACTTCAGTTGAAGGGGGTAGATCAGGAATCTTTGTTGGAATGTGGCCCTCAAACTCAACTGAAATAAATAGAGCAAATAAGTCAAGGACATGCATCCCAATGATTCTATTCTGTCATGGATGATAATAATGAATACTGACATTTTGTGGGGTGCAAACATACGGTCCTAATCCTTTTCAGTTATTCTATAATATAGGATATAATCAATGTTGATTTTATCTTGTGAAAACATGATCATAATAATTTTCACTGTCATAACTCAGTTCATCTATTAATTTCATACATGCTCCCAAAAATACTCTTAAATGTTCATCTTTATTGACAAATACAAAAAAATTGCATGGATGCACATTGACAGGAATAAATCCAAGTATTGTCGTGGTTGTACTGTCCTAATACACCCTCACATGGCAACTTTGATCCGCATAGATACTAATCCTCTAGACCACAGGGATTGGTGGAAGTCATGCAAAACTGTTTTTTTTCTGCATTCATGTAATGATGGCACTGAAGCCGACACATTGATGAGCACACGTTTGGCACGTCAAAACAAGTGTGCGTGGCTTTTGACAATTCAGTATGGGGTGCACGTCCAACTGACCGTCAGCTGGCTAAAGATCGTGTGTGTGTGGTGTAACGTTACGGATTCAAATAACCTATTGAATGTCAGAATATAACTATAGGGATTATATTAATTCTAGGTTTAATAGATTGAAGCTAGTATAAACTGTTGATCGTCTCTTATGGGAACATGTAGCACAAATCTATTGCTTCAAGCTAACGCTAGCGAGGTAGGTTTTGACGTTTTGGTAGGGGTGCGTCAGTTTTAGCTAGGTGGCTGTCACTGGCTAGAAATCGTGTGTATGGTGTACTGATTCAAAGAAACCATCATGTGAAATTTCACAATATAATTCATGATATGGCTAATAGATTGAAGTTCTCCTCTTAGTTCTCCTCCTCCTCTTAAGAGAGCAGGTAGCATTGTTATAGTCTATGCTTAGCTTGTGTAGCCGGTGCTATACTGCACCGCTGTAACTCTGCGTTGTGTGTGGTTGATTGAGACTATAAACGTGGACTTTGGAGATCAGGTAGTTTTAATCAAGCAGAACTGACTCTCTGCATCCTGCATCTGCATCCAAAAGGAAATAAAACATTTGCAGGGCACATATGTTCTGAGAATCGTCGCCTCTTTCTACAACAGATGCACAATAGGAGGGACTGGGATCATTCGAGGAGCTAGCCATCGTTCTTCACACATACAATAGCCTGCTAATACCGTAGCTAGCTATTAACCACATGTTGAATTCAGGATGTTGATATCATCCTAAAAAGTACAATTACAAGTGCATCTTAACAATACCATCCACTTATGAGTAACCTCGTAAATATACATCATTATTCATGAAAAAAACACTGTGTGTATGACTTTGTACTTAAAAGAATCAAACTTTTCTGAAGACAGAAAAAGCGTGCCTACCTCTCTCAGTGCATCAAAATGATTTGAGCACGCAGGGCAAAACGTAAGTACACACTGCCCTTCTCCCAGGATGCAGGCATGCATAACAAATCAACACAACATATTGATATATGAACCTGGTGAAATTCACATAGTACTTTAACAACTGTTACACTTGCTAGCTAGCTAATTTTGATCTCAGATCTACTTAGCTAGCTAGTTCTTACCAGTGTCTGGATGTCGGCGGTTCAGAGCAAGTTCAACCATAATTTCCCCCTGGGAATGCTGTGCCATGGTGTTGTATCCCTAGATTAGCAATGTATGTGTGTGTAGCTGTCAGTCAGTGTCATACAGGTTTGATTGCATCACCATCAGTATAAAATGATATGAAACCAAGATAAAACTTAGTAACTGCAGCCAAGAGAAGGTTGAAACCAAGGTAAAAACGCAGTAAGTTCAGTTCCTGCCATTCACCTTGGTTTCACAGTAACTGTTCGTAGCGTGGAACTGAGAAAAAATAGCTTTTCTTTACCTTGGTTTCACAGTAACTTTATACAGTTACTGCTAACATGACCCACATTTTCTCCACAATACAATAGAGGCAGGATACTTGTCCACATGATTAAAGCATGCATTTAATGTAAAAAAAAAAAAAAAGACATTAACTCATTTTCGACCAAATGAGCAGTTACTGCCTTTTTGCTTGGGAGGGCAGAATATGCCAAGCAGTATTGGCAACTCCAACATTAAAGAATAGTAATAGCTGTGCAATACAACATATGGCTGCAAACGTATCAAAGTTACTAAGTAATTTGTGGTAATTATCCATTATTACACAATATGTAAAAATAAATCCAATAAATCGCCCCCTGCAACTTACATTTCAATGCACGCAAGCCTTTCAGTTATTCTTGTTACTGTCCACATTTTTTTATTTCACCTTTATTTAACTAGTCAGGTCAGTTAAGAACAAATTCTTATTTTCAATGACGGCCTAGGAACAGTGGGTTAACTGCCTTGTTCAGGGGCAGAGCAACACTTTTTTACCTTGTCAGCTCAGGGATTCGATCTTGCAACCTTTCGGTTACCAGTCCAATGCTGTAACCATTAGGCTACCTACCTGGTGGGTAGCCTAATGGTGGGCCCTAGTCCAACACTAACCATTAGGCTACCTGGTGGTTCCTAGTCTAACGCTCTAACCACTAGGCTACCCGGTGGTTCCTAGTCCAACGCTCTAACCCTCAGGCTACCTGGTGGTTACTAGTCCAACGCTCTAACCACTAGGCTACCTGCCGCCCATTACTAACAATAATAATAGTCCTCAGAAAAATGTGTCTTCTTTCTTCGGACAACGATAACGCTCTGACCTGAGTGGGTGCAGTTTCCAGATGCGCCTTTTCCATGCTCTCTGATTGGTTGGGAATGGGTGAGGGATAACTAAGGTAAGCTAAACAGAAAAACAAACAGGACTCATGGGAAACTGAAGGGACTGTGAGGGAAGTTTAGGTAGAGAGGAGGGGAGCAGGACTGACTTTTTTTTTTAAATGTATTTTACACGCGGGGACTATCTGTGCATTTATTTGCACAGCTGCTACAACGTGGGAGCTGCGGGACCAAAACAGCAGAAACGTTTCTCCTTGCACTTCAACAATCTTAGTTGTGGTGGAAATGTACCCAATATTTTTTGTTTGTGCATATGCAGAGTAGAACTTTTACTATAAATACTATCAACTATAAATATTTGCAGATCCGAAGGGTGTGAGTGAATAAGTTTAAGCTTTGCAGTGGCTTAGTCTTCACTACATTGCTTTGACCTTTACAGATCTGGACACGTCAAATAGTTAGGATCAAAGAGGAGGGGAGTGGAGACGATTGTAACCCCGCCAGTGTCAGGATAAGCAGTTTAAAGTGTACCGTCGACCAATTTACCAGATTGAGTGAGTTCTGAACAACCCTCACTGGTCTCTGATCTTGAGTCTTGGTTCTCTTTCTGGTGTCTCTGTCTTGACTCTTTAATAAGTGAATTTTTTTTTGTTCAGTCCTTTCCCCAGGTTTGCCTGTAAAAACACAAAAGATGGCACAACAAATCCATATTTGGTTGTCCACATTCACAGCAAGCAATGACTACATCAAGCTTGTGACTCTACACATTTGTTGGATGCATCTGCTGTTCGTTTTGCTTGTGTTACAGATTATTTTGTGCCCAATACAAATGAATAGTAAATAAATATATTGTCATTTTGGAATAACTTTTTATTAAAAATAAGGATAAAATATGTTTCTAAACACTTCGACATTGTGGATGCTACCCTGATTACGGATAATCCTGAATGATAAGTGAATAATGATAAGTGAGAAAGTTACAGGTGCACAAATATCATACCCCCAAGACGTGCTAACCTCTCACCATTAAAGTAACTGGAGGTTAGCACATTTTTTTTGGGGGGGGGGAGGGTATGATACTTGTGTTTCTAACTTTCCCACTCATCATTATTCAGCTGGCCTGAACATGCTCTGAGGATGCCACAGTCTTGCCAAGGTTAACATGCTAAAACTACTTCATCACGGAGTACGAGAGCACACACTACTTGTAAGCGTGAAGGTGCCCGCATTGCCGCCAGAACATTCCTCAGTCTACATGTTCGTAGATTCCGATTTAGAAATGGATAAACCTCCTCTCTTTGCCAGAGATAACTTCCTCCAACTCTCAGAGCTGAGGATTGTGCTGCTGGGACATTTATGGTCTGGGAAAAGAAGGAAACACCATCCTGGGCAGACAATTGTTTGAGTTAGGAAGAACTACTATGGCTACAAGGAAGCCATGACAACAGGGAACTCTATTCCACACAGAATCAGATGTAAAAAAAAAATAATATATATATATACCTTATGGAACAACAGGGACTGTGAAGAGACACACACAAAGGTACAGACACATGCATACGCATTCATTGTGAAATTGTTGTATGGTAGTTTTCAACATTTTATATTGTAGATATGTTGTGGTGTAATAATGTTAAATGATGTACTGTTATATTTTTGTTTTATATGTCATGTAAGTCCTTTAGTATGTTTGGACTAACGGGGATCCCTAATGCAAATACTACTAAGTAAGAATGAAACAAAACAAGGAGTTCACTGATCGACACTCCACGATGCCGGGGGTGAAGGACACTGTAGAGGAAATTGCTGAGCTGGTTAAACAGGAGATTGTGTGCCGTGTTCCTCTGTCCTCCAGGACCCCACACTCTCCTCCTGGTCATACGGGTGGATGCTTCCTACAGTGAGGAGTTAGGAAGAGCAGTAGTGCAACAAAGTCGAGTCACACTATAGTGCTGTTCGCCGACTTGTCTGGGAGACACAACCATTGAGCAACACATCGAGAAAGAATGGAAGGCCCTCCAGCGGCTTGTTAAGAAATGTGGAAACAGGTGTCATGTCTTCATCAATGAGAACAGGGGGTGATGGATACCAGGTCACAGAGCTGCTGGAGAATATAGTGTCAGGAAACAGTGGGGAAGTGTTTCAAACTCAAGAGGAGGACTGGGAGTTTCCTGATGGAACTACGAGGGCCAATAAGTTGAGCGCGGAGCATTGTATTGTATTGATTCATTGTGTTTGTTCTGCTCTGCCTGGTTGCTAGTTCAGTTTATATAGTGTAACAACTAACTGATTCAGTCGATGCTTCCATGGCTATCACACCAATAACACTGTTTTCTCAAATCGCACCTCACATTAAAGGGACTCACATTATACATATTCAAGTTTAGCAAAATGTTTGTATTAATTCATGCCTACTTTTGAAAAACTTGTTGCGCTCATAATTTCAATTATTACATTAGTCCTCCATTTGTAATCAGTTCCTCAAGGATTTTGAGATTCTGCGATTGCAGTCAAATGATCACAATATTACCGCATATAACTAACTAACTGTCTGATCATTGCACTACAAAAAGAGGGCTTGTCATATATGTGAAAACGTGCCTTTTGAATTTTGTCTAACATTAATAGCTAGTAGTCTAGTCAAGGAAGCATTATCCAATATTGGTACACTAACCTTTACAGACCTAGTGGAACTAAAGTAAACCTTGAATTCGGAGGTTTAAAATATCCCTCTGGTGGCCAAATGGACCTATTAAAAAGAAAATTGCCATTGGTTGGTGGATATAAAGTCTAAGATTTTTGATAGGTTGATGCGGAATTTGTTACAGGAAATATTCACTGTCAGCTAACGTGCCAGGTTATCTGTTGAGACAAGCTACAATGTAGCTTCTGTCATGTGTAACTTTGTCGACGATTGTAATTGGCTGATGAGCATTTGAAGACAGGAGATCCAAATTAAACTGAAAATGTTCTAATGTTCGCAAGTATGGCTCCCCTCACTTCAGAGTCTGGAAAGGCTATATTGATGTTGTCGGCACAATGCATCCCAATCTGTTGACAGATCCTATGATACCATCCTTGCCACGCCCTGACCTTAGAGAGCCGTTTTATTTCTCTATTTGGTTAGGGTGTGATTTGGGGTGGGCATTCTAGTTTTCTATTTCTTTGTTTTTGGCCGAGTGTGGTTCCCAATCAGAGGCAGCTGTCTATCGTTGTCTCTGATTGGGGATCATACTTAGCAGCCCTTTTTCCCCACTTTCTGTTGTGGGATCTTGTCTATGTTTTGTTGCCTGTCAGCGCTAGTTGTATAGCTTCACGTTTCGTTTGTTGGTTTTGTTTGGTGTTCATTTTTTTTGTTTTAAATGTACGCCTACCATGCTCCACCTTGGTTCATTCCTTACGACGATCGTGACAATCCTATGTTATTCAGTTAATGTAACTCATTTTCACCAATCTGCTGTCGACATCAGGATACGGTTTGAGGGCACTAGTTATCTGCAAAATCGGTTATAGCTTTAACTGCATGCTGACAGTGAATTGAGAGCCATTCATTGGCTAGCTACACTACAAACGTAATTTTGCCAGGTTCCTGTGAAGCAATTGTAATGACAGTCCACCACAACATACCCCAATGACTCACAAAGAAACAGGACTGCCAAGACCCCTGAATGTGAATTAAATCAGCCTTAAATTTAACAATTGGCCTCTTAAATGTCCCTTAATTTTAAAAGGCAAAAGGGAACCCATTAAACATACCTCAATTTGAAATATTGGTCAGTGCCCTTTATTTTTCAATTTAAGGGCATTCAATTTAAGGGCATATCAAGGATATCAGAAAATGTATCCTTAATACCTTAATATAGGTCCCTTGCCTTTGGGGTTTAAGGAGAGGTTAAGAGATATATGGAGCATGCCTTTATAAGGCCTGGAGTTGCCTCTTCACTGTTGACATTGAGACTGGTGTTTAGCGGGTACTATTTAATGAAGCTGCCAGTTGAGGACTTGTGAGGTGTCTGTTTCTCACTTTAATATACTTGTCCTCAGTTGTGCACCGGTGCCTCCCACTCTTTCTATTCTGGTTAGAGACAGTTTGCGCTGTAATGTGAAGGGTGTAGTACACAGTGTTGTACAAGATCTTCAGTTTCTTGGCAATTTCTCGCATGGCATAGCCTTCCTTTCTCAGAACAAGAATAGACTTGAGTTTCAGAAGAAATTTCTTGGTTTCTGGCCATTTTGAGCCTGTTTGCTTCTTTAATCAGAACAATAGTTTTCAGCTGTGCTAATATAATTACAAAAGGGTTTTACAATGATCAATTAGCCTTTTAAAATAATCAACTTGGATTAGCTAACACAATGTGCCATTGGAACACAGGAGTGATGGTTGCTGATAATGGGCCTCTGTACACCTATGTAGATATTCCATAAAAAATCTGCCGTTTCCAGCTACAATAGTCATTTACAACATTAACAATGTCTACACTGTATTTCTGATCAATTTGATGTTAATTTAATGGACAAAACATTTGCTTTTCTTTCAAAAACAAGGACATTTATAAGTGACCCCAAACTTTTCAACAGTAGTGTCATTAAATGTAAATGTGGAAAAAGTCAAGGGGTCTGAATACTTTTCGAATGCACTGTAAATATCAAAACCAATACAACACTGACACCACATGCACATGTCAGTCCATGGTTTTAAGAATGGAGCAATTGTCATCACAGGGTTCCCGATAGCAGGGTTGCCAGGTCTAACAGGTAAATTATGGTCCAATGACCATTCAAGCCGCCCAAAAAGCCTGAAAACCAGCTCACATTTTTGTTCCCCCCCCCCCCCCCCACAGCAAGAGAGGAGTTGCCACATTTATACAATAAACCATTTGTTCCATTACGCTATCGAGGTAATTAAGAAGGGGGAAAAAAATAGGTTTTGATAAAAAATTATAATCATTGCGAACTATGACAAATATTCAATGTGTCGTAAGAGGAAAAGTTAATGTGCCCTTATTAAACTCGCCAGATCATTTTCCATCAATGGATGTCGATGTAACTCGTTTTGACTGCTATGATTAAGCAATAAGGCACAAGGGGGGGGGGGGGGGGGGGGGGGGGGGGCATGGTTTATGGGCAATATACCACGGCTAAGGGGGAGTAAGTAATGCGAACTGCCTGGATACTGCTGTGGTTTATTGGCCATATTAGGCACACCTCCTGGGTGACTTATTGCTATTATAAACTGGTTACCAACGTAATTAGAATACTAAAAATAAATGTTTTGTCAGAACCCTGGGATACAATCAGTCCACGGCTTTCAGCCAGTTCAGGGCTCAAACCCGGTTTATATTTATAAATAAATCCATTTTGGGCATGAGCATAGCCTATAAATAAAACTGACAGGAGAGTTTAAGTGATGAAAGTGGGACAGAGGATCTCGAAATCTCTGAGCAAGAAACACTTTGTCCAACTTCAAAAAAACTAATGTTGGCTTATTTCTAGCAATTGTGCCCTTATAATGTGCCAGACCCGCACTGCAAGCTGTGTGTTGTGTGTTATGCTGTTCGTTGGTTTTGTTGTACTTACCTGTACCCAGTGTTCGCGGGGTTCGACATGCCAAATCAACCTGCTATCTGCCAACCACGGGAATGCCTGGAATGTTCTGGTGGTTGGTGGAGCGGGGCGGGGGGGCGCCATCGCAAGTTTAAGGGCATGTTTAGCCATTGTTCTCTCTCTTACGTCTGGTCTTCACAAGAGATGTTCACGGTTGTTTTATACGGGTATCCTAAATGTATTTGGCGTGGACTACGCCCAAACAGTAGCCTGTGTGGAGTTGGGGTAATAAATCGTGAATTCGTAAACTCAATTCTCTGTCTGTACAATTGTTCCTTTATGATCTAGCCAGGTCATTACACTATAAACTGTTATAAATTTGCCTATTTGCGAGATTAACTTGGCATTTCAATAGGCATAAGCTACAGACTAAAATCTAGGTTTATGATTGTAATTCAATTTTGACATGGTTTGCTTAGAAAGATACAGTTGAAGTCGGAAGTTTACATACTTAGGTTGGAGTCATTAAAACTTGTTTTTCAACCACTCCACACATTTCTTGTTAACAAACTATAGTTTTGGCAAGTCGGTTAGGACATCTACTTTGTGTATGACACAAGTAATTTTTCCAAAAATTGTTTACAGACAGATTATTTCACTAGTGGGTCAGAAGTTTACATACACTAAGTTGACTGTGCCTTTAAACAGCTTGGACAATTCCATAAAATGATGTCATGGCTTTAGAAGCTTCTGATAGGCTAATTGACATAATTTGAGTGTGTGTACCACAGGTGTACCTGAGGATGTATTTCAAAGCCTACCTTCCAACTCAGTGCCTCTTTGCTTGACATCATGGGAAAATCAAAAGAAATCAACCAAGACCTCAGAAAAAAATTTGTAGACCTCCACAAGTCTGGTACATCCTTGGGAGAAATTTCCAAATGCCTGAACGTATCACGTTCATCTGTACAAACAATAGTACGCAAATATAAACACCATGGGACCAAGCAGCCGTCACACCGCTCAGGAAGGAGACGCGTTCTGTCTCCTAGAGATGAACGTACTTTGGTGAAAAAGTGCAAATCAATCCCAGAACAACAGCAAAAGACCTTGTGAAGATGCTGGAGGAAACAAAAGTATCTATATCCACAGTAAAACGAGTCCTATATCGACATAACCTGAAAGGCCGCTCAGAAAACGAGTCCTATATCGACATAACCTGAAAGGCCGCTCAGCAAGGAAGAAGCCACTGCTCCAAAACCAGAATAAAAAAGCCAGACTACGGTTTGCAACTGCACATGGGGACAAAGATTGTGCTTTTTGGAGAAATGTCCTCTGGTCTGATGAAACAAAAATAGAACTGTTTGGCCATAATGACCATTGTTTTTTTTGGAGGAAAAAGGGGGAGGCTTGCAAGCCAAAGAACACCATCCCATTCGTGAAGCACGGGGGAGGCAGCATCATGTTGTGGGGGTGCTTTGCTGCAGGAGGGACTGGTGCACTTCACAAAATAGATAACACATGAGGGAGGAAAAGGATGTGGATATATTGAAGCAACATCTCAAGACATCAGTCAGGAAGTAAAAGCTTGGTCGCAAATGGATCTTCCAAATGGACAATGACCCCAAGCATACTTATAAAGTTGTGGCAAAATGGCTTTAGGACAAAAAAGTCAAGGTATTGGAGTGGCCATAACAAAGCCCTGACTTTAATCCTATAGAACATTTGTGGGCAGACACGAAAAAGTTGTGCGAGCAAGGAGGCCTTCAAACCTGACTCAGTTGCACCAGCTCTGTCAGGAGGAATGGGCCAAAATGCACCTAACTTATTGGGGGAAGCTTGTGGAAGGCTACCCGAAACATTTGACCCAAGTTAAACAAATTAAAGGCAATGCTACCAAATACGAATTGAGTGTATGTAAACTTCTGACCCACTGGGAATGTGATGAAAGAAATAAAAGCTGAAATAAATAATCATCTCTACTATTATTCTGTTATTTTCACATTCTTAAAATAAATAAATTGATCCTAACTGACATAAGACAGGGACTTTTTACTATGATTAAATGTCAGGAATTTTGGAAAAACTGAGTTGAAATGTATTTGGCTAAGGTGTATGTAAACTTCCGACTTCAACTGTAGATGCAGGTAGCCTATAGGCTTTAATAGGCCTACATCCCATTTCAGATAGTCTACAGTAGCCTAGGCAAAATGTGAACCGAACAATTTAGCAGCTTGCTTAGTTCAAATTAACACACCAGTCACATAATTAAACGTGTACAATATGTACTGTCTATATACTTGTCAACAACAGCCAGTGTTTATTGTTATATCATGTATTTTACCTGTAGCCTAATCTGACTACTGTTACTGTCAATCTAATGCGTTCTAACAACTGATCGGCAATTGCAATAGAGCTTTGATCATTTCCAATTTAATTAACTAAACATGGCCATTAATAATTGCATATTATAAACTGGGTGGTTCAAGCCCTGAATTCTAATTGGCTGACAGCCGTGGTATATCAGACCGTCATTATTACCGCTCTAATTAAGTTGGTAACCAGTTTATAATAGAAATAAGGCACCTTGGGGGTTTGTGGTATATTGCCAATATACCACGGCTAAGGGCTGTGTCCAGGCACTCTGTGTTTTGTCGTGCTTAAGAACAGCCCTTAACCATGGTATATTGGTCATGTACCACACCTCCTCGGACCTTATTGCTTAAGTAACACACGGCTCCAACAATACATTGAAGTTATAGGCTATTTATTAAATCCGTTTGCCAGTTCCAGGTAGGCTACACAAGGGATTTGAAATAACTCCAGATAAATAGTAATGTCAACATATTTATTGTATCAAATAGTAGCCTACAGTAACCTACAATGGTATGGAAATGAATAGGCTACTTAATAATGGCCAACAGATGCAAATGTTTCATTCTCTACATTTTAATGTCAATTTCATTGAGGCCTTTCCCCCATAACAGAAACACGCTAGGGACTTCCATAACTTCCATATCAAAATTCCACTCGTGCAGCCCAAGAACCAAGAACTGAACATGCGTAAAAAACAAACACTTACAGTAGCTTGATACCGTTTTCCAAAAGCAAAGTCGACATTAGATTAGAATCGATTTTAAACACGTCCGAGTTGATGTATCTAATGCGCTCTACTATGCGCATATTTTTTTTCCAGTGTTTTGCTGCAGGTATTTATTTATGCGCATCAGTTCATAGCGTGTTAATGTTTTATAGAAAAGGGGGTTGGGGAGGAAATTGTCGCCATTATGACAATCTAAATAGCTTACATTCAACTGGTAAAAACAAAGATATTTATAACTGGGTATACATTTGTCATAGTGGGCAGAACAAGCAAGGACGTGGGCAGAGCCAAGCATTAGTGTGTTCTAGCGTCATCTGCATATTTTCGTTAGGATCGACTACTCTGAAGTGTGCGTGTGCAATAACTCAATTCGCCTTTGCGCATCTTCTAAACAACGCGATTACAAAAAATAATAATAAGAACATTTTGGGAAGGCAAAGTCTAAACTTAGTCCACTCTGTTCATAACATATTCTAGTTTTGGGAACAGAAAACTGTATTGTGAAAAAAATTGTTTCACCGATGAGAACATATGCTGAATGTCAGCCAAAATCCTTCTTCTCCCATATTTGGTAGTGAGGGAAAACGCCAAGCGGATGCTTCACATTTATACATCCAGTGAAACGTCTCGTTGTTATATTTGTGGTAAAAAAAAAAAAATATGTCACTACATGTGTTGGTTCTGCTCTGTGCTCTCACTCACGTGACTCAGCTACATGCTGCAGTTCTTTCTCAACACACACTCCTCTGCCCCCCCCCCCCCCCCCCCCCCATTACGTTTTAAAGAGAAATGCCATGGCAGCCACGGTGTAACATACTGTACAGTACCAGTCAAAAGTTTGGACACACCTACTCATTCCAGGGTTTTTCTTTATTTGTACTATTTTATATATTGTCTAATAATAGTGAAGAGATCAAAACTATGAAATAACACATATAGAATCATGTAGTAACCAAAAAAGTGTTAAACAAATCTAAATATATTTTAGATTTTTCAAAGTAGCTACCCTTTGTCTTGAAGACAGCTTTGCACACTCTAGGCATTCTCTCAACCAGCTTCATGAGGTAGTCACCTGGAATGCATTTCAATGAACAGGTGTGCGTTGTTAAAAGCTAATTTGTGGAATTTCTTAATACGTTTTAGCCAATCAGTTGTGTTGTGACAAGGTAAGGGTGGTATACAGAGATTTAAAAATGTATCACTGCCCCAATACTTTTGGAGCTCACTGTAGGTATTCCTCTTGTCGAGGTAGGATAGGGCAGTGTACAGTGCTACGGCGACTGTGTTGTTTGTGGATCTGTTGAGGCGGTATGTAAATTGTAGTGGGTGTCGCACTGCTTTGCTTTATCTTGGCCAGGATGCAGGTGTAAATGAGAACATGTTCTCAACTGGCCTACCTGGTTAAATAAAGGTGACATTTAAAAAAAATTAAAAAAATAATAATACCTTAATAGAAAATGACTCCCAGTAAAATGCAAATTGAGTATCTGGTTTTAAATATACTTAAGTACAGTGGTGGAAAAAAAGGACCCAGTTGTCATACATATAAATTCCTTATATTAAGCAAACCAGACGGCACTCCAACACTTAGACATAATTTACAAACACACTATTCAGTGGCAGTAGCGATGACAATTGATAATTGCATGAATTGGACCATAATTCCGTCCTGCCCGAGCAATTGAAATGTAACGAGTACTTTTTGGTGTCAGGGAAAATGTATAAATAGTAAAAAGTACATACACAAGGTATTTGGACACCACTTCAAATTAGTGTATTCGGCTATTTCAGCCACACCCGTTGCTGACAGGTGCATACAATCGAGCACACAGCCATGCAATCTACATAGACAAATATTGGCAGTAGAATGGCCTTACTGAAGAGCTCAGTGACTTTCAACGTGGCACCGTCATAGGATGCCCCATTTTCCAACAAGTCAATTTGTCAAATTTCTGCCCCGCTAGAGCTGCCCTGGTCAACTGTAAGTGCTGTTATTGTGAAGTGGAAACATCTAGGAGCAACAACTAGTGCATAAAAAATTGTCTGTACTCAGTTGCAACACAAGAGTTGGCTGGAGTGGTGTAAAGCTCTCCACCATTGCACTCTGCGGCATTGGAAAACGCGTTCTCTGTAGTGATGAATCGTGCTTAAGAACAAATGATTTCTTTACAATGACGGCCTACCAATAGGCAAAAGGCCTCCCCTACGGGTACGTGGGCTGGGATTAAAAATGAAATAACAAAAATATAGAACAAAACACACATCACGACAAGAGAGACCTAAGATAACAACATAGCATGGCAGGGCTACCATATTAGTTTACGAAGAATGGGAAGATGTACCCAAATACATTGAGATAAAAACAAATATAGGAAAATTAAGTTTATTCAAATCCCACTGTAATTCAAGAACGATCCAACACAGAGACATTGACAGGCCTGCTCAAACGAAATGTACGCTACAGCCCATGGTTGTAGTAATGGACCGTTCGTCGACTCTGCGGTGGCATCACAGGGTTACGACCAGGTAGTCATTGTCTTGGCGGTGTCGTCTCGGCAGGCCATGTCTGGAAAAGGACAGTGGTAAAAATACTATAAAGTAGGATACCTGTACTTATTCCTAAAGAAAATATACTACATGACCAGTGTATGTGGACACCGGCTCGTCGAACATCTCATTCCAAAATCATGGGCGTTAATATGGAGTTGGTCCCCCCTTTGCTGCTATAACAGCCTCCACTCTTATGAGAATGTTTTTCACTAGATGTTGGAACATTGCTGCGGGAACTTGCTTCCATTCAGCCATAAGACCATTAGTAAACTCGTGCACTGATGTTGACCGATTAGGCATGGCTTGCAGTCGGCATTACAATTCATCCCAAAGGTGTTCGATGGGGTTGAGGTCAGGGCTCTGTGCAGGCCAGTCATGTTCTTCCACACCAATCATCTCGTCAAACCATTTCTGTATGGACCTCGCTTTGCGTGCTGAAACAGGAAAGGGCCTTCCCCAAACTGTTGCCACAAAGTTGGAAGCACAGAATAGTCTAGAATGTCATTGTATGGTGTAGCATTAATATTTGCCTTCACTTGAACTAAGGGGCCTAGTCCGAACCATGGAAAACAGCCCGAGACCATTATTCCTCCTCCACCAAACTTTACAGTTGGCACTATGCATTTGGGCAGGAAGCATTCTCCTGGCATCCGCCAAACCCAGATTCGTCCGTCGGACTGCCAGATGGTTAAAAGAATCAGACCCTTTTTTCAATTTTCGCCTAAAATGACATACACAATTCTAACTGCCTGTAGCGCAGGACCTACCATATCAAAGGATTGTGGAAATGTGAAATTATTGTAGGAGAATATAACACATTAGATCTGGTAAAACATAATACAAAGAGAAAAACATGTTTGTTTTTTTGGTACCATCTTTGAAATGCAAGAGAAAGGCCATAATGTATTATTCCAGCCCAGGCGCAATTTAGATTTTGTCCACTAGATGACATCAGTGTATGTGCAAAGTTTTAGTCTGATCCAATGAACCATTGCATTTCTGTTGAAAATGTATCAAGACTGGCCAAATGTGCCTAATTGGTTTATGAATACATTTTAAGCTTTCTGCCCATATCAAATATGTCTATGTACTGGGATTTCTTTTTTTGTTGCTTACAACCTCATGCTAATCACATTAGCCTACGTTAGCTCAACCGTCCTGCAGGGCGGGACACCGATCCCGTAGAGGTATTAACTGACTTGCCTGGATAAATAAAGGTTGAATTAAAATAACTATATAGAATTTTTTACCATTTTGCTAACATTAGTTATTATCACCACCAGTAGGACTTGAAACCAACTTATTTTTCCACCACCCACTGTGGCCGCAGTAAGATATTTTACCAGCCAATATGGTTTTGCCATATAAAAACTAAACTAATGGGATGGGCATGACTTGAGTCTTTTAACCAAAATATCACAGATTAGACAAAATATGGGTCATGGCTAGAAGCTTTTGTCAGAATTGACTTTTCGTAGCAGGTTTAGGAAAAAAAAAAACATTTTATCAGGGAGTAATACTGAGATGGTCTTTTTTTTTTACAGATGATCCCTGATTTACAGAAAATACAGTAAATACACACATCAACATATGTTGAAGCAGAAAAAACACGTTCATAGAAAACAAACACATTCATCAGTAATAAGGTCCACAATCAAGTTTCATAATTGCCCTAGAGGCACCAAAGCATAAAAATGTAAGAACGTTTTGAAGATTGTTCCACAAATAAGCTGTAAGAAAAGTTGATTTACCTCAGTGCAGGCCAAAGGACTTCCCAGAGTTAACTATCCTTGAGACAGTGGGTGGTAACTCCTACATTTTTCTGTGCACAAAGTTTTATAGACTTGATGCACTTGATCCTTTATAGAAAGGAAAAAAATTGCATTGTTTAGAAGGAGTGCAAGGTTGAGTTTTGCACGCTTGTACTTTACAGAGGAGGAGTTCCCTGACGGAAATATGCAAATACCTGCAACAACGTGCTAATAGGATCTCGCTAGCTCATTCTTGGCTTTTCCCACTATGCTTCATTTGCTCCCACTGTAAACGACACATGAATGATCTTGGATTAGTTATAAATATATTTTGATATATCTGACTAGTAGCCTCAAACATTGAAAAACAACCTAGCTTGTGAACAAAACAGTGGAAATAGTCAAGAAACACAAGGACAAAGTCTCACTTTTAGTAGACGTTCAGCAAATTAGACCAATTTGTATGACTGTGTGCAGCACTTCTAAAAAAATTCACTCAGCTCCCCAGCACCAGCCAGGCAGGGTTGCTGCTTGTCATGATAGGATTAATAGTTCTGTATGTGATTAGCATTAGCTACCAGATATGAAATAAAATGACAAACACTTTGAAAACAGCTACTGCAGGATTTATTTTTGTACTCATACTTGACTTCGAACTATTTTGTATTCTAAAATGCGAGGAGAAGTAACACCACTGATGATTAAAAAAAACAACAATGCATTTTTTGGCGGGTAAATTAGGATTTTCTGAAATGGAGGCCTCAAATGCTCAAATCTAAGGTCATCATTCCTTAATTTACTAAAGTAATATGATTAATAATTTTGATCACAATGTTATTTCCCTTCATTTAAATAGAGTAGCACCGAGTGACTCTGGATTTAGACACACCTATATTAAGGAATATTATTAGCCAATCACACCCTTTTAGTAAGTCATAAATGTGAGGACCCTATGGCTGTTTGCCGCTGGAGAGAATGCTCAAGGTCCTTGTATATCATCAATGAGTGATTTTAATTAGACTTTGTTTTTATTGATTTATACAATAGATCCCCCCCAAAAAATTCACTTTTTAGCATTCAAATAAATTTGATATGTCTAAATCCCCAAAATATGACACTTCAACTCTACGCATCACTAAGTAAGCCAATTTGCTTATCCTAAGTGCTTTAAACAAAGTTTTCCAGTATAAATGACTTGCATTTTGTTTTATCATTGATAGACAGTTCAATAACTATTTAATTTTAACGTGTTTTTCGTGGTTACAATAGCAAGGGAAGCAAATGCCACGCAATTCCAGAACAACCCTGTTTTTTTTGGATTTGTTGTTGTTATTTACCTGTAAGCAGTTCAAGAGAAAAGAAAAATGAGATTAAAGCGGTTGTCTCTCTGCCCCCGGCCTGTGTTTATGGTTTTGGGATCCTAAAGAAACATGGGTATTGACAAAATACGCTTTTGGCCAGGGAGAAGGTCTCTGCGTTGATGCCAAAGAACCTGGTCAGAGACACGAGGGCCTTCACCTCGTACTTCCTGAGCCAGGCAGTTATCCTCGGCATTTGTCATGTGCTGTCTCAGTGAACTAGGCAAGTTCTTAACTGACTTGCTTAGTTAAATAAAGGTTAAATATTTTATTTCTTTAAACACATTATGGAATGTAATCTCTCTTGTACAACCCAAAGGAAATTGCTAATCAGTACAATAGCCTATTAAACATAAGTAGGCTATGAAATACAATGTAAAATCAAAAAGAGGGAACTGCATGAGAGGTAGATATGCTAGGGAGGAGGTGGGAAAAAAAAAAAAAAAAGACGTCCTCTCCCACAATCGGTGTGCGTTTTCGTTTCAGTTTTTACGGTAGTATTTACATTAGAAAAAAATCAGGAAGTGGCCAAAGATCACAGAAACTTGTCCGACGGAAAGGAAATAATGGGAGAATCTCAATTGTATACTCCTCGCGTCTTCTCTCCTCGTATCCTTTCTCAAAATCCATTGGAGGAGAAAGTCAGAGCGCCGGGACCTCTGACTTTCTCCTCCAATGGGGTTTGAGAAGGATACGAGGAGAGAGGACACGAGGAGGGCACGATTGAGATTATCCCATTTCTCTTTTTTATTTTTTTATTTTTTACAAAAAGCCGCAGAGGCCACTATGGAAAGACTGTATAGTGTGGCATACCACCCGCTCTTACTTCAAGCACAGTTCAACAGCGGCTGTGCGTGTTGCAGCACCTCCTGGAAGATCCCCTATTGGCTCTTTCTCGGGGAATGCGCTTGTTTTGACAACTCATTTGATTGTTGGATATGGTTTGAGAGGACGACGCGGACTGCAGGTTAAACCGTAGAATTCGTAACAGTCTCTGCATTTTGCAACCTATGCAAATCGGATTAATTTTGGTAGGCTAAACATAGGAATTTAGTTGATAAACGCGCGTTCCTTAAAGAATAAAGGGGGGGGGGGGGGGGGATTGACTGGATTGAAATGACCATGTCCGAGGAGAAGAATTCGGGGTCTCGGGGGAAAGAGGAAGAGAGCGAGGATGAGAGTGAAATCTTGGAAGAAAGCCCCTGCGGTCGCTGGCAGAAGCGAAAGGAGCAGGTACTGTATTTCTCAGATAATTGTTCAATTCGTGTAGGAGACATGCGCAACGTACAGCTTGTTTTTATTTCACCAATGAATGCCGAACTCTTCCGTTGCGCAATAAGGGTCACGTTCAGGTGGCTACAATGATTGTCACTTCTATACATTTCTCTGTTCCGCTAGCCTTACATGACAGCGAAACATGTCCTTTCTGCTAAATATATTTATGCTGTAATGCCTGAAATGTTGTAGCTAGCTTAAAACAAAAAAAAATCTTAACATTCTAACAACTATGATTTTTCTTTTGGTTGTTTTCAAGAAACTCTGATAAACGTATAGCCATTGACAAAACAAAATATGGCATTGTATCATGTATTATAAAAATATGTCTTGAATGCCTTAAACAGTCCAACTCATTTTAGTAAGATCTCCCTTCTTAAGACATGGTTTGTGATGCACAGAATATAGGATTGTTGTATCAAATTGATAGGTAAAATGCTTCTTCAGGCATTTGAAGATCTGTAGATCTATGGAGAACATGTGTACCTCAAACACACAATGTCTTTTAAAGGGGAAATCTGCACCCCGTCTCTGTTTTGGTAAATAGCTCAAGGATGGGGCTGAAGCAATGTGACATCTGAAATTAATTGACAAAGCTATGGATGCAAAGACTGACCATCCATGAGAGTTTTGAGGCTATACATACAGTATATCACAAAAGTAAGTACACCCCTCACATTTTTGTAAATATTTGAGTATATATTTTCATGTGACAACACTGAAGAAATGACACTTTGCTACAATGTAAAGTAGTGAGTGTACAGCTTGTATAACAGTGTAAATTTGCTGTCCCCTCAAAATAACTCAACACACAGCCATTAATGTCTAAACCGCTGGCAGAAAAAGTGAGTACAAAAGATATACTCAAATATTTACAAAAATGTGAGGGGTGTACTCACTTTTGTGACCTACTGTGTCTATGTGTGTGTGTGTCTGTGTGTGTGTGTGTTACAGACGATGGAGCAAAACATGCTCAGTTTGTGCTCTGATGAGGTACGACGCTATTACTAAACTCAGGAGGCATTTATTACATTGCATTCTTCAATAGTCAATCTTAAGTTGCCCCCTTTATCCACTTGAATTTGTTGTGATGCATCGAAAACATCCAAGTTGGATTCCATGGGAAAAATAGCAGAGCACATGACATGTCTACAAAGTATATACATTGGCAAGATATGGATGACAAAAATTTGTGTGAGGGGGGGGGGGGAAACGTCAAAATGGGAGACATCCTCCTTTGAGAGTAGCATGGTCTCGACCGGCTTCGATAGTTTTAAGTCAGGCTATTGGGTGGTGAAGTGACAATCGAACTGCGGTAAATATTAGAGATTGTACCTTTTTTTTAAAAAACGCTTCAGAGACGTCAGCGTCATGAGCTTCTCTTCTATTGTTCTTGTACGGCTAATGTAACAGTGCTGTTCTGCAGTGACTGGGAATCATTTAGGCCTGGCTGTGTAGATGGGGGTGGGCAGGTAGCCTAGCGGTTAAGCGCGTTGGGCCAGTAAGGTTGCTGGTTCAAACCCCTGAGCTGGCCAGATGAAAAAAATCTGCTGTTCTGCCCCCCCTCCCCCAATAACATCCGCTCCCCGGTCGTCGATGACATGGACGTCGCTTTTTAAGGCATCACCCATCCCCGCACCCCTCTGATTCAGAGGCAGAAGACTCATTTCGGTTGAATGCGTTCAGTTGTGCAACTGACGAGAACTTTCCCCCTGACAGACTATGACAGCATAGGGGTTAGGTGTGAGACTGGGGTTTGGCAAATGAGGTACCTGTGAATGGGCGATGAAGTGTGGTATGTAGACAGACACTTCGCTGTGAAATCCAATAACTATGATTTTGAAGTACTATGAGGGGCCCTAGCATGCCACATATAGGTGTCGCGCAGTCATCGACATTGGGCGATGGGGGCGTAGCCCTAGTATAGGCCTCCGACATTGGGCGACGGGGGGTGTAGACATAGTATAGGCCTCCGACATTGGGCGATGGGGGCGTAGCCATAGTATAGGCCTCCGACATTGGGCGACGGGGGCGTAGACATAGTATAGGCCTCCGTTGCAAAAAACGGTCCAACTTTTGAGAGCTGATGAGCTGCAGGTTTCCGTTCCTCCCTTCAATGTTTTATCACATCATTTAAAAATAAAAAAACATTATTATTATTTTTTTTTACATTCAGCAGTAGGCTTACTCGGTGCTCTGACAATTGAACAAAGTCATGGTCATACCAATATGGGCCAATGAGTGTCCAGTCAATCAAATCACCATGTGGTGGGTAACTTTTTACACAATGCAATCTACACAAGGCTTCTGAGTTTGTGTTCGCCCATTGCATTCTCTAGATACGTGTTTTTTTAAGTGTACAAACTTATCATGTTTAAACATGTCTGGTAATGGGAGTTGTCTGACCCAGTCACCCCCTAACTCGGCACCTATGATACCATACTAGTCCGTTCTCCTGCCATAGAGTCTGTGTGAAGGCCTACTGATGATACTGTTTCCCCTGTGTACTTGTATGTGTGTGTGTCAAGGGGCTTTAGGACAGGGTGTGTCGTGTTAGAACGAGCCATTCGTACAAAGAGACTGAAAGCCAGGTTTGTTTGCAGAGTTTTTCCACTCAATATGGTTAGCGCCGTCGCTCTGAGGAATGCCTGTTAGATTTTTTTATGAGGAGGCTTGAAAGGCACCACCTCTGTGGTTTCTAGGAGACGGCGAGTATGAGGAAACTGCATTGACTGCGTCCTGGTGGAAACAACAGATTACCAACATTAGCCTCTTTTCTCTTTTGCTTTCATGGGCAGTGTGTTTCCCATCTTTCGTCCAGGTATGAAACCCCAGTTTATGTATTTCATAAAATGTCTGTTCTCTATGTAGGTATGCCTTTTACAGTGCTGTTTAGAGTACTGTTCTCCTGCTAGGACCCAGTATGATTAAGACTTTTCATAGAAACGGCCTAATAATCAATGTCTATTTCTATTGTAAACTTCACATACTAGTTTAAAGAAAAAAGTATACTTACCTAACCCTTGGCAGTATACCACCCTATGCCTTGGCAGTATACCTCCCTATGCCTTGGCAGTATACCACCCTATGCCTTGGCAGTATACCTCCCTATGCCTTGGCAGTATACCACCCTATGCCTTGGCAGTATACCTCCCTATGCCTTGGCAGTATACCACCCTATGCCTTGGCAGTATACCTCCCTATGCCTTGGCAGTATACCTCCCTAACCCTTGGCAGTATACCTCCCTAGCCCTTGGCAGTATACCTCCCTAGCCCTTGGCAGTATACCTCCCTAGCCCTTGGCAGTATACCTCCCTAGCCCTTGGCAGTATACCACCCTAGCCCTTGGGGGGCATCAGCCCTCCTTTTGTCAAACTTGACAAGGGTTCAGCATTGGTCAGATTTGAATGACAAATCCAACACAATAAAAGACTGCAATTGTGTTATTTATTATAAATAATGACTGTAATTATCTGTTAGCCTATTCTCTTTTCCACATATTTGACATACTGTTTACAGAGACTTAGCGCTATAGATGTGTTGGCAAATCATCATGGCAATGAGTTATTGTTTTATTTCAAATGTTTACTTTTTTTTTTAGCTATCTACCAAGCTTACAGTTTAGACAACCGGTCATTGGGGCGGCAGGGTAGCCTAGTGGTTAGAGCGTTGGCCTAGTAACCGGAAGGTTGCAAGTTCAAATCCCCGAGCTGACAAGGTACAAATCTGTCGTTTCTGCCCCTGAAAAGGCAGCCGTCATTGAAAATAAGAATTTGTTCTTAACTGACTTGCCTAGTTAAATAAAGGAAAAATAATTTAAGTAATGTCCTATAGGGTGATTGAGTGTTGTGTACTGTGACTCTGGAAGGTACTGACTGACACGACATAACAGGAAACCCCAGATTCCTCTGCCAATGTATAGCTGTGACTGTCTCTAAGACGGTCTCATACAGAACAGGCAGCCTAGGTATTTTTTTAGAACTGTCATCCAGAGTTTGTACATTGGATGATAAATGAAGTGTTGTGTTTGTGTGTGTGTGTGTGTGTGTGTGTGTGTGATTGATTACATTTGGCACACACAGCTGATGCATAGAACATTTTACTTTCGCTAATGTTTCCAAATGCATTCAATAATTCAGGCAGATGCAGTCACCGCTAGCATCTGAGTCAACAGAAAACACCACATTGGCACAATAGAAATCCTTGTTGGTGGAATGACGGCAAACCCGCAGCGTCACAAGACTGCCATTGAGCTGGCGGATCTGATCTCGGACCTGCTGGAGGGATGTCTGGCCGGGGGGGGGGGGGATTAAATGAGAGTAGATCCCGCTGTGATCATTTTCCAGGACATTGGCTTGATGAGGCCATCTCTCTGTTCACTTTTGACGCGGGTGTTCAGAGTAAATTCATATTAACTTTTCAAATGGTTAGTGTACGTACACAGGTTTTTTTTGTTGTTGTTGCAACTGAGACATTTTTTCTTCTTTTCTTAATCCTCTCAAATCTGGACTCGATTGCAATTTAAGCGACATATAGACTGATCCAGACTCTTAAACTGGCACACACTCGCTCCCTTAGTCTAATCTGCCCTTTTGGCAGCCGATCAGCAGAGCGAACCCCGTTTGCCGAGTCATAGCTGTGACGAGTTATGTCTGGAGATAACCTTCAACTTTCCATCAGGAAAGTGCTTGTGCTGTAATCTTCGTAGTGGACTCTAGGCTTTACTGATTTTGAAGAAGACTGGAATAAATGCAGTACTGTAAAGCAACATCCTATCATCTGTAGGTTCTACCGTATAGGGGATACACACTTATGGGGAGCATTTTCATTTATTTGGGGAAAACTTTTAAGTTAAACGTTTTGCGAACAGAACATCACTATTTGGGGAAATATAATGGGACCTTTTTTTTTTAAGAGAGCTGAACATGTCGGGAAGGAAGTCATTTGAATCACCTGAAATGTTAGGTAAATTCACTTTAAAAACGTATCAAAACATTTATTGAAAATGAAGAATGGTGTATTTACCAACTGTCTGTCCTAATGAGGTTTGTGTATGGCTTTATACAGTGTATTCAGCCATACATGAACCAGCCTGTATGACAATACCCAATCCACTTAAAATAGCCTGAATGCAAAGATTAACTTCAATGGCAAGGACAGGACTCGACGTTGATCTTTCTCTTCTCCTCTCTCCAAAAATTATTTCACTAAAATTACATTTCATGAACCGAAGAATTTCATAATGCTGCCTGCTTGTTTGCCAGTGTTAAAATAAGCATGAATTATACCCGTAGTAGTTAGTAAGGTTGGCTATTGAAACCTTAACTAAGAACCTAAATCTGTGTTTTTAGAAAATGTGTTGATATGACATTTTCTAGTGTTATAGATATAACTGGATGAGTATATATTATATCTACAAATGTCATATAACTCAAATTGTCCCTAATAGATGCATGTATGGTTCTTTGTTGGGTTCAATTGATGGCTTAAACGTCACAGCAAAAAACTCATAGCCCAAGATTATGATAACTGTGTTGTCACAAAGTAACACCAGGTCATTTTATTAGATGTTTGACACCGGAGTTAGTTAATCCAATATTTTGAGCCGTACCTTGAGTTGTCCTATGTAGGCCAGTAGATGCAGCATCCACGATAATCCTAATATCAGGGAAATGTTAACTAATCGGAATTCAGGGGATGATGCTAGCTAATCAAATAATAACAAATGTAAATGCTGTGTACACAGTTTAATAGCAGGTAGAAAAGGTGCAGTGAAATGCTTGTGTGCTAGTTCCCTCAACATTGCAGTACAGTAATCAATAACAACAAGTCAAATGACAAAACCAGTAATAGAAGAGGTAGTATGTCTAGCACTAGCCTGATATGTACACAATAGGATAGGTGAAAGAATAATCTCTGCCCTTGACCATTTCTCATTTCTCCTGTAAATCGCTCAGCAGAAGAGCATCAGCTAAATGACTAAAACTGTAAGTAATGACTCTATTTACAATATAACATGGGTAGTGTCAAAAGTAAATAACTAATTATTGTGATGTCACAACTGGCCTAATACATAGACAACTCAACATTCATTTCATTAATTTCCCATCTAGATTGGCTGAACCCTCCATTAAGTGGTACAGCAGGATAGGAAAAACTTTAATGTATCGAGGGGAAAACTATCTTAGACACTGTACATTACACACTCAATTTCTAAAAACATAATACAAAAATACATTGCACTTTACCCATGTCCTAGATATTGTACACGTTGTACAACCACATACATATTGCACAACTGCCCTGACACATTTTGTCAGTGACTCGGGAACACAGCTCGACTTAATTTATTGCTATTTAGGTATTTGATGGACATGGCAATAACGCAGGATGCTTGTACCTGTTCAGCTTACACGTAGCGACCCGATAGGGTCTGCCTGAGGGGACGAGCTGATACTCAGAGAATTACATGGGAGTGGTCTGAAAGAATCTCTGATAACGGTCTGTTCAACAGTAAAGAAGGCTACTGCCTCACACCCATGATCTTCATGGCAGTTTGCAGACAATTTGAGAGGCCTAATATGGGGGTGCTCTTCACCCGGACAATTAGGCACATTTCCATAAGTCTGTTTTGCCTCTGGACGATATGACTCTAGTCACGAGGAGGAGGTCCTGAGATGGTGGGTAGATTTATCAGATCGTATCAGGAACCACATCAACAAGAATATTCCTATTATGTTCTCTGGAACCCGCAATCTTTTGAGGACAACCAGCTTGTTTGTACCCGAAAAGCCCCCTTTAGGAAAGAAAAGCAAGTCTGATGTGGGTTTCTGTCCTTTGTCACCCTCTCAGCTCACTGCCAGCGAAAAGCACATCCGGAAAGACATCTGTGTTGCAACATGGGGCTCTGTAGATGGCCTTGTTTGTTCCTGTTGTGTTTTTCTTCTCCCCAGGTTTCTTGGAAAGGCAACTGACGTGGGCGTTTTTACTTGTTTCTAAAACTCTGGGCTTTGTGGGCGGAATACGCTCTAGCCACTACTTGTAAACGTATGCCATGAGTGTGCGGTGTTGCTTTGCACCCATGGGAATTTACACAGAAAACCTGTCAGTCACTCATGTTCATGGCTTGGTATGCAAAGTACCAGTCAAAAGTTTGGACACACCTACTCATTCCAGGGTTTTCCCCTTTGTTTGTACTATTTTCTACATTGGAGAATAATAGTGAAGACATCAACTATGAAATAACACCCATGGAATCACGTAGTAACCAAAAAAAAGTGTTAAACAAATCAAATTATATTGGATAATGTTTTGCAACAGAAAAAGTTTCTACTGGCCAAATTCAGATAGGTCCCTCCCCGTTTCGTTTGCTGCCGGTTGGTTCATAGAGCAAACGGTAAGCAGTTACCGTTGCAGAGCGTTTTTGCAACGGAATCCGACTAATGAATACACCACTACTTGTTGGTCCACTGATTGGCCAGGCCTCCTCTCACTTTAGAGAATTTGCAATAGCATGTCACCTCTCTCCTGGGCTGCATTCCATTCCAAAAAAATCCTTCCTCCAAAATGCTCCCTTTCCATCACATTCAAGGGGAGGATCCCCAACATAAGAAGGGGGGGGCAGCAAAGGAATGTAAGTGATTGGAGGGAGAAGTTACATTACCTCAGTCCCTCTTTATTTTTTCCTCTGCGCCAGTGTCACGAACCGGCTCAAAGCCCGTAACAAAAAGGGAGACAACGTGGAGATAAGGAGTAAACTAAGTACAATATACAATGGTGTGTGTAATCAGTAATCAGTAGTGTAAGTGAGTGTTTTTTGCATGCATGGATGTGATATTGCAGGGTGTTGAAAGGTGCCAAAGCAAACAACCAAAAGGCCACCAAGATACACAACAAAATCTAGAAAGGTGTCTGCATGGAGAGAGTCTCTTCCATTAATGTGGAAGTGGTGTATTTATCCTGGGAGACACCGGGCCCAGGTGTGTCTGCATGGAGAGAGTCTCCTCCGTGAATGGGGAAGTGGTGTATTTATCCTGGGACACACCGGGCCCAGGTGTTTCCCATGTAGCTGACGACCCTCCCAACTCCGCCCACCGGCATCCTAATAAGGAAAACAAGAGCAAAGAGAGAATACGGCAGACAGAGTGGGAGGGTCGTCACACCAGTTAGAAAGTATTTTTCTTTTTTTTGAAGAGCCAAAATTTAAGACCTTTTCAACAAAATCTTTCTTCTCAGATCTGTCATTACTGTAGCTGAGATCAACCTTTTCCCCCCAGAAATATGTATGGATGTATTTAATTTTTCATATTTGTTGCCTTCTGTCACAGCCAGGCTCTGGCCCAGCTAAACACACGTGTTGCATGAGTCATCGCTTAAAGTTTGTGGCTGGTTTATAGTGAACTATAAGTGTACTGTACAGTTGCTTTCCAGATAACTGCCGTGACACCAAGGTCGGCCGGGGCAATCAATAATGTGGCCCATCTATGAGATTGAACATCAATATTATCTTTTCTACCACACCGGAACCACACGCCGACGACATTCTTTACAGTCAATAGTGATGGACCCTGTGAGATAAGGACATGTGACATATGTCTACAAAACAGTGCACAGCGACTTGCCAAGAATTACCGTAACGTTTTGAGTAGATGGAAGGGCACTTCATAATCACTGCGTTCTCAAGGACATCGTCAAAAAGAGACATTTTGAAAAGTCCTGCTGCAAGAGCTGCTATTCCAATGATGGAGAATACAGAAGTCCCTTTTTAAAGTGGACAATATTACCGTTTAAAGTGGACAATATTACTATATTACACAACAGGCTACACCACTGGAATAATGCATGATATTATATGGTTGCTATCGGAAATACCTTTGCATAGCACAGTTATAGTCTTTCTTTTTTTCCCCCTTTGTAACCCTCAAGATGTTTTTTGGTAGCCAGTACACAATTATTCAATGTTTTCTATGATCCTTTCTTTGAAAATATTGGGTACAAGAGATACCTTTTTATATCACCAAAACACTAGGTTGGGTTTTTGTACAAGCCAACAGTAACTCCGTACTCTACATATGAGCTGAACGCTTCAAGATCAAGAGGAGCGTGTGAGCTGGAGTATCTCCTCTTTTTATCTCAAGGCTTATTGAAGGGAAATTAGATTTTTACAATGTTGCAGGAACTAGGCCACTGTCTTCATACCGTCCCAATGTGGTAAATGTATCCGGGGTTTGAGTTACTCCACAGATGCTGCCTTAAGACTTAAGACCCCAAAGACGCAAATCATAATAAATGAATCTAATCAATGCCAACGATGGGAGTAAATGTCTATCAGGGGATGAAAGAGAGTGGAGGACAATGTTTGAAAATGTATGCATATTGAAGCAAACAACCCTCAAGATGACCAAGGGATTCCTGTATTCATTTGAATGACATTGTGGCTTCCACTGTAACGTTCACAGGACTTGTGACTTGTAATTATACTGAACAAAAATATATAAATGTAACATGTGAAGTGTTGGTCCCATGTTTCATTAGCTGAAATAAAAGATCCCAGAAATGTTCCAGATGCACAAGTGGCTTATTTCTCTCAAATTTTGTGCACAAATTTGTTTACGTCTTTGTTAGTGAGCATTTCCCTTTTGCCAAGATTTATCCCAACCCTCGTCTCCACAGAAGGCCTTTTGGTAGGCCGTTATTGTAAATAAAGAATTTGTTCTTAACGGACTTGCCCATTGTGCTGGGGACAATAAAAGGCCACTCTAAAATGTGCAGTTTTGTCGTGCCCTCTTCACAACTTGTGCTTGGACCATGTTAGTTTGTTTGATGTGGACGCCAAGGAACTTGCCGCTCTCAACCTGCTCCACTGCAGCCCTATCGATGACAATGGAGGTGTGCTCGGTCCTCGTTTTTCTGTAGTCCACAATCATCTCCTTTGTCTTGATCACGTTGAGGGAGAGGTTGTTGTCCTGGCACCAGACGGTCAGGTCACCAGAGCTGTTGCCATAGTTAATTTCTCTACCATAAAGCAGCCTCCAATAATGTTTTAGAGAATTGGGTGAGGCCTTCCAACCGGCCTCCAATAATGACCATTTATTTCAATTGACTGATTTCCTTATGCACTTTATCCCTGTAAAATCCTTCAGATTTTGTTCAGTGTAGTTATTTTTACACAGCAGTAAGCCTTTATGCTTGCAGTCAGTCTGATAACGTGCCGAAAGGGGGGGACTGGAACTCTCAGGTAGCGTGACCGTGTTGTGACGTGTTCCCTGGGTTTGTTAACACATGTTTCATTAACGAATGACTTTAACAGACTTGAAATGGAATTGACCCAATCCTGTTAAAGTGAGCTGAAGAGTTTTAATTTACTGCTTGAGTTCTCAGGCACAATGCATTCCTTGGCAAAGGGGAAACACTAAGAATTGTGGTGACTGTGATCGCCTGCCTGAGATAATTAGCCAGTGACTGTGGCAAATTGCTATTTGTTGACATGCGGGTCACATCATGCGTACAGGAACTGGCTTTGTGAGCTTGATTCCTGCCTGATTCAACCAGTATGAAGGTTACTGCCAAAAAGCGGGCAAGAAATAACCATTTTGAAGGGCACTTTAACATTCTATAAGCTTTTCAGACAAAGTGGATCAATGTAACACTGCAACAAAGGAATAACATTTTGTAAATGGGTCATGTAAAATAAGGCAATATTGCAGGTTTCTCAGAATCAAAATTAGAAAGAGAGAAAAATGGATTAACTTTTCCAACGCTAGTTAAAGATGGGCTTTATTCTGGTGCTGCTCTGCACATACAAGCTTGTTAGCTAGCTCTGGTCCGACATTAGTTAAGCCAACTCTCTGAAGTTCAAAGACATTCAAAGTTCCTCCATAGAAGCTGCTTCTCCGTAGGTATAATTCTGTGGGCCTAATTCAGATAATGCATGTCATAAGATGCCCAGCACTTCAAGCCAAGCCTCCTCCTCCACCCTCTCTTGCTCTCTCCCCACCTTCAAATTTCAGTCGCATCTCGTGCCCTACATTTGTCTGTCCAGTGCATGTAAACAACTATAGATTACCTGCTCCAGCAAGCTGATCTAGTCACACTGCTTGGTGACGTAATTCAATGTTGCACTAAATGTGAAAAGTCTGGCTGGACTGAGGGTTTGTAGATTTGTTGTAAGGCAGGTCCTCACCAGACATCACCAGCAACGTTGCCTATGGGCACAAACCCACCTTCGCTGGACCAGACGGGACAGGGAGAAAGTGCTCTTCACTGACGAGTCGCGGTTTTGTCTCACCAGGGGGGAGGGTCGGATTTGCGTTTACCGTCGAAAGAATGAGAGTTACACCGAGGCTTGTACTCTGGAGCAGGATCGATGTGGAGGGTCTGTCTGGGTCGGTGTGTCACAGCATCATCGAACTGAGCTTGTCATTGCAGGCCATCTCAACGCCGTGCATTACAGGGAAGACATCCTCCTCCCTCATGTGGTACCCTTCCTGCAGGTTCATCCTAGCATGACAATGCCACCAGCCATACCGCTCATTCTGTGCGTGATTTCCTGCCAGACAGGAATGTCAGTGTTCTGCCATGGCCAGCAAAGAGCCTGGATCTCAATCCCATTGAGCACGTCTAGGACCTGTTGGGGTAACATCTCTAAGCAAGAACAGGCAAATCTGGTTTGGTTCCAACTCCTGCTTTGTTGTGCCTACCAACCTTTGTGTAGTAAAGAGAAACTGCATGAACATTTTTAGAATTGCAATAACCAGTGGCCCCTAATGTAGACTTCTGCCTCAAATATGTAGCTATAATATTGTCTATTTTAGTTGGTGTACTTTTGATAACCAATAGCTTTTTTTGTGTTGATACAACAGAGAGACAACCAATCGTGTAAAACTGCTTTGCTTTATCTTGGTCAGGTCACAGTTGTAAATGAGAACTTATTCTCAACTAGCCTACCTGGTTAAATAAAGGTGAAATGAATAAAAACTTTAGGGCTTATTTCAAACTTAAGTTCTGCACTCTCGGCTTTACCTCAGAGGGCTAATACTGTCTGGAGGCCTGCAGGCAACACTGGTTCGATATCCAGTTGGTCACAGTGGGGTATGTGGTTTTCCAGCCCTCCAATCTTTCACCATTTGGCCTACTGAGACGCCACGGAGTCTGAGGCAGATTGTGCACAATGCACGTCACAAATAAGACACTTGTACAACTCCAGTCTAAACCACAGCCTATTACATTTTGATAAAGTGGATGACTCAGGCCTTGAATAAGTAACTTTTTTAATGGGCTCGCTGGTGGAAAAACCTCACAGTAAAGTATTTTTTTTATAGATGTTTCTTCTCAACAACAGCCCTCCCACTGAGTGATAATGTCTGAACCCCAAATGGCACCCTATTCCCTTTTACAGTGCACTACTTTTGTTCAGAGTCCATAGGACTCTAGTGAAAAGTAGTGCACTATATAGGGAATAGGGTGCCATTTTTGGGATGTGTGTGTGTGAGTGAGAGATTATACATCCTGCAACCTTTTTTTAGGGGAAGCATGGTAATCGGAACCTGCTGTTATGCGTACTGAAGACTGCAGTGGTCCGACAAACTGTTTACATCGCTGTGCAAGACAGAACTACAAGACACTGTACTAATTCATGAATGAGAGAACATCTAAATATTGTGCTGGATTGGCTACAATTCTGGGTACTATTGTTTATTTGACAGTGACCACTAAAAAGGAGTACATTACACCAGTGTTTTTTTTTTTACATTTCTAGACTATCCCGTCTTAACTGCAGGTAGTTTCCGTATCCAATATGTTTGAGCTGTGACATGAACTGCAACTTGTACAAGGAAATCCGCATGCCATTCTTCATGCGAATGACAGTCCAACTGTGTTTTATCAAGTGCTATTTGCTTGTGAAATTGTCATGCAATTCATTCTCCCCATTGTTGACGTTTTTTTGTTGGTGGCCCACTCTTTGATGGAATGAACCCAACTTTTTAAAGGTTTCTGTTTTTATGTTGTAATTTTTCCATGTTTATTTATTTATTTATTTATTTATGGTACGACGTTAATGAAGAGGACCTGTATTTACAGTCTGAAGACTGCTTATGTGTCCTCCCATATGGGAATGGGGGTTCATCTGTGAGGCGGAGGTGCTGCTGTCCTTCATCTGCGATTGATCAATTCAGTTTCACATTGTTAATATGTGACTGGAACTGACTGACCCTGTTTGTAGCGTGCTTCGTTGTCTTTTTTATATCTGCTGTGTTTTTGTTCTACCTTTTTTTGTTATTTTTTTAGTATTACATTGTTATTGATTACTGCATTTTGGGGTTTTCGAGCTTGCAAGAAAGGCATTTCACTGTACTTCTGTAAGACATGTAAAAATACATGTGAAACTTGATACTAACTTATAAATGCCTTTTTTTAAATGAGTTAAACTGTGGTATCGCATCAGAACTCAAAATAATAAGCATGTCATGGAACTCTTGTCTCTGAATTTGAACGGTTAGTCCCACCCCATCCCTCAACTGATTCCCAAAGCAGTGGGGGGGGGTGGCTACTTTTTAAATGTTTTTTTTTTAAAGGTGACCTTGTGTGGCCTGACATGTAGTTAGGCTATTCAAAACAATGGGCCTCTCACGTTTTACCATCTCCAATAAATAGGATACTGTTGCTTTCTACTTCACGTCCAATCACAGGATTTGGAGACGGTGCATACAGTGAATGGTTATTAATGCCAGAAATAAAGGTAGTTCTAGTAGTGAAAATCTACACACCCCTTACACATTATTTACATTCTGCTGTCTTTGAATTTAATCTAGAAAAAGGATCAAATTTGTTTTTCTACAGAACTACATACCCCCCCCCCCCCCCCCCACATTATTTTTTTTCAAACCATGTCTCTGATATTCAAGCAAATGTTAAGTCAGGACTCCGACTTAACCACTCAGCAACACTCAACACCTCTTGGAAAGCCATTCTGGTGTGTCTTAACCATGAAAATGTGTGTAATTGTCTTGCTGAAAAATAAAGCTATTCCAGGGTTAGGTTTTGAAAATACTTTTATTTTTACCCGGGCTTTGCTCCTTTTCATATTTATTTTAATCACGACAAACTCCCCGGTCCCTGCTGATGACAAGCATACCCATAACATGATGCCTCACATCAGGGCGTCAAGCTCTCATCACAATATCTCTGTGCATTCAAATTACCATTGATTTTTAAAATGCAATTGTTTGTCTGTAGCTTATACCTGCCCATACCAGAATGCCAAGCCACAACTCTGTTCACAACGTTGACATCTGCAAACTGCTCGCCCACACGACGCCATACACGTGGGCGTCACTTGAGGCTGGTTGGGTGCACTGCCAAATTCTCTAAAACTACATTGGAGGCTGCTTATGGTAGAGAAATGAACATTCAATTCTAAGGCAACAGCTCTGGTGGACATTCCTGTGGTCAGCATGCCAATTGCACGCTCCCTCAACTTGACTTGAGACATCTGTGGCGTTGTGTTGGGTGACAACTGCACTTTTTTAGAGAGAACTTTTTAACGTTTTATTCATAGATTTTTCGGCTATAACAACAAAAACAGTACAACCCCCTCACTCCCTCCCTCTCCCTTCAAACCACCCACCCACCCAACAAGGCATCTATAAAAGTAAGTTAAATAGGAAAGAAACAAACAGTAATTGAAACAAACAATGGAAAATAAAAATAAGTTCAATAAATTCTTATCAGCACAAATGACCACTAGAACAGACTGCTTACCAAACGATGCAAGTTGCACAAAGTAGAAGACAGCCTCTCCAGGTATTAATGGAGACCAGGTTAAGTCAAACTTTGTTGGGACCCAAGCACAGAAAGGCGGATTAATGTGGAGTATTATGTCGTATAATCTGGAGATTGTGCCCTTCAGATAAGGGTTAAGATCTAAGCACCTTGACACTTAGTAGGCTCGAGTGGAAATTAAGGGAAATGTTTTTTTTTGGCAAATCTGTGTATCTAATAAAATAAGTAGTTATTGGGAATATTATGGTCAACACTCAGAGTATCGAATGAGACTAATGTGTTATCAACAAATAGGTCACAAAAAAATATTACACCGTTCCTATGCCAGAACTGGAATGCCAAGTCAATCTGTGACCCTGGGAAGATTTTAAGGGAGTTCTTTAACTAGAGGTCGACCAATTTTTTATGATTTTTTTCAACGGCGATACCGATTTTAAAAAAATATTATTTATTTCTTTTTATTTGATTCTTTTTGTTATAATAATGACAATATGAACACTTATTTTAACTTAATAGAATACAAAAATCTAATTATTTAGTGTAAAATAAATAATGAAACATGCTCAATTTGGTTTAAATTGGGCAAAGAAATGTTGGAGAATAAATGAAAAGTGCAATATGTGCCAGGTAAAAAAAGAAAAGCTAACTTTTAAATTCCTTGCTCAGAATATATGAAAGCTGGTGGTTCAATATTCCCAGTTAAGAAGTTTTTTTTAGGTTGTAGTTATTATAGGAATTATGACATGTCGACTATTTCTCTCTCTACCATTTTATATTTCATATGCCTTTTGACCTAATCTCAGGAGTTGATAGGCTGGAAGTCATAAACAGGGCTGTGTTTGAAGGAATGCTTACGAGCTTGCCGCTGCATACCACCGCTCAGTCAGACTGCTCTATCATAGACTTAATTATAATAAACACAGAAATACTAGTCTTTGGTCATGGTCATATGGTCTTATCCGGAACCTATCATTTCAAAAACAAAACATTTATTCTGTCAGTGAAATACGGAACCGTTCCGTACTTTATCGAATGGGTGGCATCCCTAAGTCTAAATATTGCTGTTACATTTCACAACCTTCAATGTTACGTCACAATTATGTAAAATTTAGGCAAATTAGTTCGCAATGAGCCAGGTGGCCCAAACTGTTGCATATACCCTGACACTGCGTGCAATGAACGCAAGAGAAGTGACAATTTCCCTAGTTAATATATATTTGTACCTTTTATTTAACCAGGTAGGCTAGTTGAGAACAAGTTCTCATTCACAACGGCGACCTGGCCACGATAAAGCAAAGCAGTTCGACACAAACAACAACACAGAGTTACACATGAAATAAACAAACATACAGTAGAAAGTCTATATACATTGTGTGCAAGGGAGGTAAGGCAATAAATAGGCCATGATGGCAAAGTAATTACAAAATAGTAATTAAACACTGGAGTGATAGATGTGCAGAGGATGAGTGTGCAAGTAGAGATACTGGGGTGCAAAGGAGCAAGATAAATAAATACGGTATGGGGATGAGGTAGTTGGATAGGCTATTTACAGATGGGCGTGCAGTGAGCTGCTCTGACAGCTGGTGCTTAAAGCTAGTGAGGGAGATATGAGTCTCCAGCTTCAGTGATATTCGCAGTTCGTTCCAGTCATTGGCAGCAAAGAACTGGAAGGAGAGGCGGCCAAAGGAGGAATTGGCTTTGGGGGTAACCAGTGAGATATATCTGCTGGAGCGCCTGCTACGGGTGGGTGCTGCTATGGTGACCAGTGAGCTGAGAAGGTGGGGCTTTACCTAGCAGAGACTTGTAGATGACCTGGAGCCAGTGGGTTTGGCGACAAGTATGAAGTGAGGGCCTGCCAACGAGAGCATACAGGTCGCAGTGGTGGGTGGTATATGGTGCTTTGGTGACAAAATAGATGGCACTGTGATAGACTGCATCCAATTTGTTGAGGAGTGTTGGAGGCTATTTTGTAAATGACATCGCTGAAGTTGAGGATCGGTAGGATGATCAGTTTTATGAGGATATGTTTGGCAGGATGAGTGAAGGATGCTTTGTTGCGAAATAGGAAGCCAATTCTAGATTTAACTTTGGATTGGAGATGTTTTATGTGAGTCTGGAAGGAGAGTTTAGTCTAACCAGACACCTAGGTATTTGTAGTTGTCCACATATTCTAAGTCAGAACCGTCCAGAGTAGTGATGCTGGACGGGCGCGCAGGTGCGGGCAGCGATCGGTTGAAGAGCATGCATTTAGTTTTACTTGTATTTAAGAGCAGTTGGAGGCCACGGAAGGGGTGTTGTATGGCATTGAAGCTCGTCTGGAGGTTAGTTAAGTGTCCAAAGTAGGGCCAGAGGTATACCGAATGGTGTCATCTGTGTAGAGGTGGATCAGAGAATCACCAGCAGCGAGAGCGACATTGATGTATACAGAGAAGAGAGTTGGCCCGAGAATTTAACCCTGTGGCACCCCCATAGACTGCCAGAAGTCCAGACAACAGGCTCTCCGATTTGACACCCTGAACTCTCAGAAGTAGTAGGCAATCATTTGAGAAACCAAGGCTGTTTAGTCTGCCGATAAGAATGTGGTGATTGACCGAGTCGAAAGCCTTGGCCAGGTCGACGAATACGGCTGCACTGTATTGTCTCTTATCGATGGCGGTTATATCGTTTAGGACCTTGAGCGTGGCTGAGGTGCACCCATGACCAGCTCTGAAACCAGATTTCATAGCGGAGAAGGTATGGTGGGATTCGAAATGGTCGGTAATCTGTTTAATTTTGCTTTCGAAGACCTTAGAAAAGCAGGGTAGGATAGATATAGGTCTGTAACAATTTGGGTCTAGAGTGTCTCCCGCTTTGAAGAAAGGGATGACCGCAGCTGCTATCCAATCTTTGGGAATCTGACAATGCAAAAGAGGGGTTGAACAGGCTAGTAATAAGGGGTTGCAACATTTTCGGGAGATAATTTCAGAAAGAGAGGGACCAGAATGTCTAGCCCGTCTGATTTGTAGGGGTCCAGATTTTGCAGCTCTTTCAGAACATCAGCTATTTGGATGAAGGAGAAATGGGGGAGGCTTGCTGTGGGGGGTGAAGGGCTGTTGACCGGGGTAGGGGTAGCCAGGTGAAAAGCATGGCCAGCCATAGAAAAATACTTATTGAAATTCTCAATTATAGTGGATTTATCGGTGGTGACAATGTTTCCTAGCCTCAGTGCAGTGGGCAGCTGGGAGGAGGTGCTCTTATTCTCCATGGACTTTACAGCCCCATAACTTTTTGCAGTTTCTGCAACAGAATGCACATTTCTAGCTTTCCTAACTGCCTGTGTATATTGGTTCTTAACTTCCCTGAAAAGTTGCATATCACGGGGGCAATTCGATGCTAATGCAGAATGCCACAGCATGTTTTTATGCTGGTCAAGGGCAGTGAGGTCTAGAGAGAATCAAGGGCTATATCTGTTCCTGGTTCTACATTTTTTTGAATGGGGCATGCTTATTTAAGATGGTGAGGAAGGCACTTTTTAAGAATAACCAGGCATCCTCTACTGACGGAATGAGGTCAATATCCTTCCAGGATACCCGGGCCAGGTCGATTAGAAAGGCCTGCTCGCTGAAGTGTTTTAGGGAGTGTTTGACAGTGATGAGGGGTGGTCGTTTGACCGCAGACCCATTACGGATGCAGGCAATGAGGCAGTGATCGCTGAGATCTTGGTTGAAAACAGCAGAGGTGTATTTGGAGGGCAAGTTGGTTAGGATGATATCTATGAGGGTGCCCGTGTTTACAGCTTTGCGGTTGTAGCTGGTAGGTTCATTGATAATTTGTGTGATTGAGGGCATCAATCTTCGATTGTAGGATGGCCGGGGTGTTAAGCATGTCCCAGTTTAGGTCACCTAGCAGCATGAGCTCTGCATACAAAGGTATGGTAGGATGTGAATACAGTGGAGGTAAACCTAGGCATTGAGTGATGATGAGAGAGTTATTATCTCTAGAAACATCATTTAAACAGGTGATGTCATCGCATGTGTGGGAGGTGGAACTAAAGGGTTGGATAAAGTATATTGAGCAGGGCTAGAGGCTCTACAGTGAAATAAGACAATATTGCCTGCTAACATTAATTTATTTTTACTAAATATGCAGGTTTAAAAAAATATTTACTTCTGTGTATTGATTTTAAGAAAGGCATTGATGTTTATGGTTAGGTACATTCGTGCAACGATTGTTATTTTTTCGTGAATGTGCTTTTGTTAAATCGTCACCCGTTTGGCGAAGTAGGGTATAGACTCCACAGGGTTAGAGAGAGGGTATAAACTCCACAGGGTTAGAGATGTATAAAAGAAGATTGTCTGCATATAATTATGTTATGTTGCCCCTTAATATTCCCTTAATCCTCTCCTCTGCCCGCAATAGCCATATCAAATAGGAAAGGGGATAGACAGCAACCCTGCCTGGCCCCCCCCCCGTGGAGAAGGAAGTATCTGGAGGTAACATTGTTGGCGTGAACAGAAGCCACTGGGGACGAGTACAAAATCTTAATCCAGCATAGGAATGACGGGCCAAACTCAAATCATCCCTCTAGTACTGTAAATAGATATTTCCCCTCAACCGGTCGAAAGTCTTTTCGGCATCAAGAGAGATGAGAAACTCTGGCTGTTCAGTGAGCAGAATAAAGAACATTAAATCAGAACATTAAATCAAAATAAAAAGATTACCTGAGAAATCCGGTTTGGTCAGAGTTAATTATATTAGGCATCACTGTCTCTAAATGGCACGAGAGGACTGTAAGTGAGAATTTTATAATCGCAGCACAAAAGGCTTATGGGTTGGTATGAGTCAGGGGATTCTTGCCCTTTTTTTTTTTAAGCAAAACCGAAATAGTCATCTGGGTAACGGTCTGTGGCAGTTTCTGACTAGAAAGGATTTCCTTGTACATTGAGCTGAGGATAAGGGATAATTTAGAGGAGAATGCTTTAGAAAATTCAATAGGGAAGCCATCAGACCCGGGGGGCTTCACCGCTCTACATGGACTGGATTTCCAGAGTAGCTTCATCTTTCACTCATTGAGGCATCCATGTTGGTTGTTCATGTGAATTGAGACCGGGGATGTCTAGAAATGTATGCATACGAGATGTGTCAGGAAGAGCCTCTGGCGAGTAAAGAGCAGAGTAGAATTGCTTAAATTGATTGATTTCTTTGGGATAGGTAGAAGTTAAATCAGCTGTTAACACAGATTTCAGGTATGCTGCTGCTGCTAGCAGCGGATTGTCGAAGCTGGTGAGATGTTCATAGAATTTTTTACCTCGACTTAAAACAGAAGCTGCTCCGTTTGTTTGGTGGAAAGATTGTCAAATTCCAGATTGGTGGTAGCAGTCTCTCTTTGTAGAGTTCAGGAGTCAGAAAACAGGCGTCTCTGTTGTCCACATCTAGAATGAGTTGCGATAGCTCCGATAAGCGCTTGGTGCGCTGTTTGTCATGTATGAAATCATTTGGCCCCTTAGATATACTTTTAACGACTCCCACACAGTAGAGTGAGACACGTCAGGGGTACAGTTGATCTGTAAAAAGACATCAATGTGAGTTGATATGTATTTTTTTTAAAGGCACTACAGGATAGTAGTAGTGGGTCAAGTCACCACGCGCATTGTGACACAGTACTGTCCAGAAAGAGGATATCTAGCTGGACAGGGCTATGGTCTGAGATAACAATGCTGTGATATTGGCTATTAGTTACAAAAGGAAGAATGATATTGTCCAGCAGGAACAAGTCAATCCTAGAGTATGATTGGTGGACTGGAGGAAACAAGTCAATCCTAGAGTATGATTGGTGGACTGGAGGAAACAAGTCAATCCTAGAGTATGATTGGTGGACTGGAGGAAACAAGTTAATCCTAGAGTATGAGCGGTGGACTGGAGGAAACAAGTCAATCCTAGAGTATGATTGATGGACTGGAGGAAACAAGTCAATCCTAGAGTATGATTGATGGACTGGCTGAAACAAGTCAATCCTAGAGTATGAGCGGTGGATTGGAGGAAACAAGTCAATCCTAGAGTATGATTGGTGGACTGGAGGAAGCAAGTCAATCCTAGAGTATGATTGGTGGACTGGAGGAAACAAGTCAATCCTAGAGTATGATTGGTGGACTGGAGGAAACAAGTCAATCCTAGAGTATGATTGGTGGACTGGAGGAAACAAGTCAATCCTAGAGTATGAGCGGTGGACTGGAGGGAAAAAATGGAGTACTGTTTAACAGTGGGATTGCTCCTCCTCCATGGATCAGACAAATTATAGGATTCTAGAAATGAGTTGATTACTGCGCCTGATTTTGAAATTACATTGTTGGGCTTCGGTCTGGATCTGTCTAGACTTGGATGCAATACACAATTGAAATCTCCACCCAATGTCAAATGATGAGAGTTAAGGTCAGAAAGTGTTGCGATGAGTTCAGAGAAATTGAGCGTCATCCCAATTAGGACCATAGAGGTTAGCCTAGAATAACCTGTGTGCTAAACAATTTCCCCATCACCATCTGCCATTAGTATCTGAAATTACTTTGGAGGAGACAAATGGGGGTGCTTTTTTATGATAAGGATGGCTGCCCCTCTGGCCTTAGTAACAAAGTTGGAGTGAAATATTTGGTCTACCCATCCTCTCTTTAGTTTGTCATGGTCGCTGGACCGGAGATGGGTCTCTTGGAGAAAAACTGCAAACTGATTTCAGGACTTAAGATGAGCATACACTCGACTACGTTTCACCACCTGGTTAATACCTTTCATGATCCAGCTGATACAGCTTGTGGAGCCTAGAGTATGTGAATTAGGCATAGTAATCAGAAATGAATGTAAGTACGATCTCATGGCCAGTGTGCTGAAAGGTCAGAGTAATAAAGAAAAGGGGAAAAAAAACGGCTAAAAACAACAAAATAGCCAGAAAACCTTGGACCCCTATGCTGGTCTTCCCCCTGTTGGAAGGCTGCATCTACCTACCTCTCCAAGACTAGAGCAAAAGGCTACCATGTTAAACTGAACCTCTTCTTCATGACTACCACCGTGTAGTCCGGGTAAATGCGAATATTCTGGCCATAGTGGGTGATGGGAGCCTCTCGCGTTGCCTTAGGGAAGACGACCTCCTCCTGAAAGTAGTGGAATTTAACTACTATGGTTCTGGGCGGCTCCCCATTCTTTGGTGCAGACTGTATGCTTCTGTACTCCCTGTCAAGGGTGGGTGTGTAATCGAGGCCTAGAATTTCCTGTAGCAGTTTAGCTATGGACAGGGTAGGCCGCATTCCGCCTACGGTCTCGAGTCCCTCTCTCCTGTCGAAAATGCGACAGTTCCCCTGCCGCTGTCTGTTCTCGAGGTCCTCAACCTTGGAAGTGAGTTTGATGACATCTGATGAAAGCCGAGTGACTTGCTCTTCCAGTGTCACCACTGTGTCGGAGTAAATATTTGCGCCATATTCCAGACTATTCAGACGGGTGTCATGTCTTGTCAAGTCTTCGTTAACGGAGTCGATCTTTATGTATACCTCGGTGGCGAGAATAGGTATTTGTGTGGATAGTGACTCCACCTTATCCATCACAGTCTGTTCAGATTTAATGATAGCCGCTATTACCACGTCTAGGTCGGGAAACAGAGTCCGTGTCAGGTGAGCCCGCGGCCGTTGTCTCGATATTTTACGATTAAAAGACAAAAAAATTCAGGAAAAAAATCCAGATTAGTAAATTGGGTTCGATTCCATATTAAATGTTACAAAATGAACACGTGTTGGTCAAGTATTAATAGTAAATTGTTCGTCTTCACATGTTGCTGCTCCCCAGTATTTTTTTTTCTGTGATATTTCTTACATTATTAGCCCAGAATTATTTTGGGTGTTATTACATACAGCTGGAAAGAACTCCTGGACATCAGAGTGGCGGTAACCCACCAGTAGTATGACCAGGAATACGACTTTCCTGAATTGGATCCTTTGTTCGTACCCCCCAGGGCAATTGATTCCAGAGGCTGATCCAAAACACAGCCGGCGGAGAAGAGGTATTCGGGGTTGGACTTCTAGTCCGACTCAGGAGGCACGCACATCACCCACTGCTTCCGAGTATATTACTCGCTAATGTTCAGTCTTTGGATAATAAAGTTGATGAGCTCAGGGTGAGGATCTCCTTCCAGAGAGACATCAGGGATTGTAATGTACTCTGTTTCACGGAAACATGGCTCTCGAAATATACTGTCTGAGTCTGTCCAACCAGTTGGTTTCTCAGTTCATCAAGCAGATGGGAATAAAGATCTCTACGGGTAGAAGGGCTGGCGTGTATGTTTCATGATTAACTACTCATGATGTGATTGTGATAACATACAGAAACTCAAGTTTCTTTGTTCAACCAACCTAGAATACCTCACAATCAAATGCCGTCCGTATTACCGCCCAAGAGCATTCTCTTCGGTTATAGTCACAATCGTGTATATTCCCCATCAAGCCGATACCACAACGGCCTCTCAAAAAACTACACTGGACTGGAAACCACATATCCTTAGGCCACATTTATTGTAGCAGGGAATTTTAACAAAGCTAAAATGAGGAAATCGCTACCGAAGTACTCTTCACATTGACTGTAGCACTTGCTCTGAGAACATTGGACAACTGCTACTCAAATGCCTACAAGGCCCTCCCCCGCCCTCCCTTCGGTATGTCTTATCACGACTCCATTTTGCTCCTCCCTTCCTATAGGCAGAAACTCATACAGGAAGTACCCGAGCTACGGTCTATTCAACGCTGGTCTGACCAATCGGAATCCATGCTTCAAGATTGTTTTGATCATGCGGACTGAGATATGTTCCGGGTAGCCTCTGAGAATAACATTGAGGAGTACACCGATACGGTGACTGAGTTTATCAGGAAATGTATTGTTGTACCCACTGACTTTTAACCTACCCAAACCAGAAACCATGGATAGATGGCAGCATTCGCACAAAACTGAAAGCGCAAACCACTGCATTTAGCCATTGCAAGGTGACTGGGAATATGGCCGAATATTATAATATATTTTTTTAAACAGTGTAGTTATTCCCTCCCGTAAGCAATCAAACAGGCAAAATATCAGTACAGAGACAAAGTGGAGACGCAATTCAACGACTCAGACACGTATGTGGCAGGGTCTACAGACAATCATGGACTACAAAGGGAGTCCGCGATGTCTTGCTTCCGGATAAGCTAAACACCTTTTTCGCCCAATTTGAGTATAACACAGTGCCGCCGACGCGGCCAACTACCAAGGACTGTGGGATCTCCTCCGTGGCCGACGTGAATAAGACATTTAATCGCGATAACCCTCGCTGGGGAAGCCACGTCCTCAGAGTATGCGCAGACCAGCTGGCTGGAGTGTTTACAGGCATATTCAATCTCTCCCTATCCTAGTCTGCTGTCGCCACATGCTTCAAGATGTCCACCACTGTTCCTCTACCCAAGAAAGCAAAGGTAGCTGAACTAAATGACTATCGCCCCGTAGCACTCACTTGTCATCAAAGTTCTTTGAGAGACTAGTCAAGGATCATATCACCTCTACCTTAACTGACACCCTAGACCCACTTCAACTTGCTTACCACTCCAGTAGATCCACAGACGATGCAATCACACTGCACACTGCCCTATCCATCTGGGCAAGAGGAAAACCTATGTAAGAATGCTGTTCATTGACTATAGCTCAGGATTCAACACCATAGTACCCTCCATGCTCATCGTTAAACTCGGAGCCCTGGGTCTGAACCCCGCCCTGTGCAACTAGGTCCTGGTCTTCCTGATGGGTGGTGAAGGTAGGAAACATCACCTCTGCTCTGCTGATCCTCATCATAGGGGACCCACAAGGGTGTGTGCTCAGCCTCCTCCTGTACTCGGTTTACCCATAACCGTGTGGCCACGCACGCCTCCGACACAACAGTAGTAGACCTGATTACAAACAATGATGAGACAGCCTACAGGGAGGAGGTGAGGTCCCTGGGAGTGTGGTGCCAGGAAAATAACCTCTCACTCAACATCAACAAAACAAAGGAGCTGATTGTGGACTTCAGGAAACAGCAGAGGGAGCACCCCTATCCACATTGACGGGACCGCAGTGGACAAGGTGGAAAGCTTAAAGTTCCTCGGTAAACATCACTGACAAACTGAAATGGTCCACCCACACAGACAGTGTGGTGAAAAAGGCACAAGAGCACCTCTTCAACCTTAGGAGGCTGAAGATATTTGGCTTGGCATCGAAAGCCCTGACAAACTTTTACAGAGGCACAATTGAGAGCATCCTGTTGGGATGTATCACCGGCTGGTACGCCAACTACACCGCCCGCAATCACAGGATTCTCCAAAGGGTGGTGCGGTCTTTCCCAACGCATCACCGGGGGCAAACTACTTGCCCTCCAGGACCCCTACAGGAAGTCATTGACTTGTCACAGGAAGGCCAAAAATATCAAGGATAACAACCACCCGAGCCACTGCCTGTTCACCCCGCTATCATCCAGAAGGCGAGGTCAGTACAGGTGCATCAAAGCTGGGACCGAGAGACTGAAAAACAGATTATATCTCAAGGCCATCAGACTGTTAAATAGCCATCACTAGCATCTTAGAGGCTGCTGCCCTATATACATAGACTTGAAATCACTGGCCACTTTAATGTTTACATTTTTTTAAATTAAACCACATATTTTGCATTACTCATCTCACATGTATATGCTGCATTCTATTCATTGCTCATCCAAATATTTATATATTCTTAATTCCTTTACGTTAGATTTGTGTGTATTGTTAGATATTACTGCACTGTTGGAGCTAGAAACACAAGCAGTTCGCTACACCCGCAATAACATCTGCTAAACATGCGTATGTGACCAATAACATCTGCTAGGAGATGACCAATAACATCTGCTAGGAGATGACCAATAACATCTGCTAAACATGCGTATGTGACCAATAACATCTGCTAGGAGATGACCAATAACATCTGCTAAACATGCGTATGTGACCAATAACATCTGCTAAACATGCGTATGTGACCAATAACATCTGCTAAACATGCGTATGTGACCAATAACATCTGCTAGGAGATGACCAATAACATCTGCTAAACATGCGTATGTGACCAATAACATCTGCTAGGAGATGACCAATAACATCTGCTAAACATGCGTATGTGACCAATAACATCTGCTAGGAGATGACCAATAACATCTGCTAAACATGCGTATGTGACCAATAACATCTGCTAAACATGCGTATGTGACCAATAACATCTGCTAAACATGCGTATGTGACCAATAACATCTGCTAACCATGTGTATGTGACCAATAACATCTGCTAGGAGATGACCAATAACATCTGCTAGGAGATGACCAATAACATCTGCTAGGAGATGACCAATAACATCTGCTAACCATGTGTATGTGACCAATAACATCTGCTAGGAGATGACCAATAACATCTGCTAAACATGCGTATGTGACCAATAACATCTGCTAGGAGATGACCAATAACATCTGCTAAACATGCGTATGTGACCAATAACATTTGATTTGTAATGATGATCATTCTGTTTTAATCAGCTTCTTGATATGCCACACCTGCCAGGTGGATGTATTATCTTGGTAAAGGAGAAATGCTCACTAACAGGGATGTAAACAAATGTGTACACAACATTTTAGAGAAATAAGCCATTTGTGTGTGTGTATGGAACATTTCTGGGATCTTTTATTTCAGCTCATGAAACATGGGACCAGCACTTGTTTGTGTTTTTTTGTTAATAAGAGAACATTTTCCAATTTACAATCAATTCGTTCACTTTGTAAATGTGGGGTAGGTTGTTGTAGATCATTAGAACATCCACATGTATTCCCTTATTTAGATAATGTTTTAAGAAAATGTTAAGACTATGCAAGGGGTGTGTAGACTTTCACTAGCGACCATCTTCCTTGTGTTGACCCCCGGTTTTGCTCTCCAGACAGGATAGCGTGCAGTCCGTTTGGAACGGGATCATTTCCTTTTGATCCCTTACAGCGTGAGTCCGAAGAGCATTGACTTATTCAATTTAGACTCATTTACGCAAAATAGAACTAATGTAAAATGTGTGTTGTTTTTTCTAACATGTTCTTATACTGTCCTTTGCAACTCCCTGTCAGGTGTGGTAGATGGTTCAGTTGTTCAACTACCAGACATATTATGAGGATACTTGAGTAATACACTGTGTACAAAACGTTAGGAACACCTGCTCTTTCTATGACGTAGCTTTCATTTACAGCCGGTCAGTCAATGATTACTGATTTGATGTCGCTAGTTAAATCCACTTCAATCAGTGTAGATGAGGTGTGTTCCTAATGTTTTGTACACTCAGTGTCTATTCTAGAACATATTGGAAGTTGTAAACAATGTTTGTTCATTTTTAAATGGTCCCAAGCTTTGCTTCTGTGTACCTCTAAAATGAACCACTATAACATGCAGCACGAATCCAGGGTTCATTTGAATACTTCTAACAAATCCTCATTTTCTTTTGAAGTAATCGCTGAACTGACATGTCTGGATTGGTGAAAAACTAAGAGGCTTTCGCCTATTCAATTGTTTTGTATCACTGATTTCCTCAAGGAGGGGAAGAAGGAGGGAAGCATTATACATTTCTTTGTCTGACTTTTGTTGAACAGATGCAGGATGACAATGGGGAAAGATGGAGATGTGTCATGACAGTAGGCCAGATTCTAACCTATGCCAACACTGGAGACCGGCTTTACCCCTGGAGCAGCCAGGCCACAGAGGGAAGCATTTTAACAGTTTCGAAGAAGGCTGACTAATACTTTGGACCTACGCTTTCCTCTGTTTTTGTAGGTGAGTCAGGGGAATGTCCCGGGCATCGAGACTGCCTCACTGGCCATGGACACAGAGGAGGGGGTAGAGGTGGTGTGGAACGAAGTGCAGTTCTCCGATAAGAAGGTCTTCAAATCTCACGAGGTATCTTTTTGATAATCCTGTCCTGATTTGTTTTATTTATTTATTTATTATTCCCCCCCCCCATTTTTTAAAAGGCAGAATCTGGTTAAAAAAAAGAAGAAAAAAAAACGAAGTTTGACCCGGCAGGACTAGGAAGGTAGATATTTTTGTTGTGTGTGTCAAAGAGTGATGTTGATAACCGGCTTTGAGAGCTCATGGGGCGGGCAGGTAGCCTAGTGGTTAGAGCGTTGGGCCAGTAAACGAAAGGTTATGCGATCAATGACAAGAAGTTTGTCATTCTGAACAAGGCAGTTAACAAGGCCATCATTGTAAATAAGAATGTGTTATTTAACTGACTCGCCTAGTTAAATAAAGACAGTAAAACATTTCAGAAGTGTGGGTCTTCATGGTTGTTTGTCTTGCAGGATCGAATGAGGGAGATGTTTGAGAGCCTGATGCATGTAGATCACCCCAACATTGTCAAGTTCCATAAGTACTGGCTGGACACCAGGGAGAGTCGGGCGAGGGTGAGGGACATGAGCACGCATGACCTTGGTCTCTCTCTCTCACACACACACACACACACACACACTCACAGGTAACCAGTACATACTGTACACAGGAACAAACTGTCAGCATCCGGGAGAAGTAATTCCCCTCCTTTAAAAAAAAAGTCCATTCAAAATGGCTTGTGAATTTCAATGACGATAGTATATGGATATATAATTTTACACCTTTTCGGATAAACAAGTTTTTCCAAGAACACTGATGCCCCTCCCCCTTCCATTCATTATATCTCCATGTCTATCTCTCCATGTCTATCTCCGAACTCAGGTGATCTTCATCACAGAGTACATGTCATCAGGCAGTCTCAAGCAGTTCTTAAAGAAAACAAAGAAAAACCACAAGACCATGAATGTCAAGGTGAGTCCATTCCATAGAGAATGATAGAGGCCTCTAATGACCAAAAGACTGAGGGCTTCCACCATTTTAAAGTAGTCAAGTGGGTGGGTAATTCCTATGGGTAGCCTGAATGGCGTTACCCATGCTGTCAAATCTAGCATCTCTATGGTCCATTCCCACTCGTCTTCCTCCTCCCCCATCAAACCTCAACTGGGAATAGCGCCATCCAGTGTTTGGCTTTAAAACTACCACAACATATAGGATTTAGAACGTTTCTCGTAGTCACTTATCCTGTATTTGTCTCTGGACGCATTCCAGACCACCTGCTCAGATTGCACCAGTAGGTTAAACACTTATCCAGACGGTGTGAGATTTTGTAGACGGCCACTGTTTTTGTATCTCTTTAAGTCATTCAGTAAAACTGTTTCTCTGCTTGCGTGTGGTCGGTTTTTAGGCATGGAAGCGATGGTGCACTCAGATTCTGTCAGCTCTGAGGTAAGAAACACAGCACCATTCAACCTGTCACTCAAAACTCACCAAAATGATGTCCCCCCCCCCCAAATGCAAATGTGTAACACAAAATCGGTCCCTTTTTTGGTTGATTTTCAACCAATGTGAATTTTGCTTGAAATAAACCAACAGTCAAATTGTGGTTCAAATCTAGTTAAAATGACGTTGACTTTTTAAAAATTTTCAACCAAAAGTTCAACTACAATTCAGATGACAGTGATATAATATTGGTTTTGTATATTTTGTGTGAACTCTATTTATTCAGTGATATATCTAAAGGATAGTGGTGGAAAAAGTACCCAATTGTCATGCTTGAGTAAAAGTAAAGACACCTTAATAAAAAATGACTCAAAAGTGAAAGTCACCCAGTAAAATCCTACTTAAGTAAAAAAAAAAAAAAAAAAAAGTATTTGGTTTTAAATATACTTAAGTGTAAATAATTTCAAATTCCTTATTAAGCAAACCAGATGGCACGATTTTCTTGTTTTTTTTTTAAATGTACTGTTAGCCAGGGGCACACTCCAACACTCATACATAATTTTCAAACAAAACATTTATTAAGTGAGTCCACCAGATCAGATGCAGTAGGGATGACCAGGGATTTTCTCTTTAAGTAAATTAGACCATTTTCCTGTCCAGCTAAGCATTCAAAGGGAAATTGTATGGGGTAAAAAAAGTACATTATTTTCCTCAGGAATGTAGTGAAGTAAAAGTAGTCAAAAATATCAAAAGTACAGATAGATACCTGAAGCTACTTAAGTAAAAATACTTTAAAGTACTTAAGTACTTTACACCACATGGTAACAAGAGGAAAAAAAGAAGATGGCGGCTCCACACAGCAGTATCCCAGCAGGTTTGGGGAGAATCTGACTGCCATGTTTCTTAAATTGGATTATATTTAACTACTATAAATGAGCAACTTTAACATCGAGCTGAACGATGTGAAACTGCTTCTCCTGTAGAAGATTTATGAAGTAGATTATACACAGCACATGACAAGACATAATATCTTACTGACATTTGATTTTAACACAGGACAGAAATCACACGCACGCAAAAAAGGTTAGTTTTTTTTAATACGAATGCGAATTTATATCCTTAGTTATCTGCATTCCTGCCACCCGCCCATAGTCCATGGTAACTTGACGTGTGACACCATCTTTATCCAGCACAACGGACTCATCAAGATTGGCTCGGGTATGTGGTCTACAGGGCAAGGAGGAGGGGGGGGGGGGGGGGGAGGGGGGGGGGAGAGAGTACCAGTACTCCACCATTTTCCCTGACGCTAGTTGGATTTAAATCATAGGAAATGCTATGCTTTTAAAATCGTCAGAGGTAGTGCACAAGTGGACATTTGCAGGGAAAAGATTGGAGAATTACAACGCGGGTGTTTATCTAATCACCAAAAAACAAAGAACAATGGTAATAAGAGACGGCTGTTACCGATGTACCCCTCTAACAGACCTACAGTGATATCACATTCTATTAAGTTGAATGGGGATTACAGTACCAGTCAAAAGTTTGGATACCTACTCGTTCAAGGGTTTTTCTTTTTTTACTGTTTTCTACATTGTAGAATAATAGTGAAGACATCAAAACCTATAAAATAACACATATGTAGTATCCCAAAAATGTAGTATCCCAAAAAAAAGTGTTCAACAAATCAAAACATATTTTCGATTCTTCAAAGTAGCCACCCTTTGGCTCATCAGACCAAAGGACAGATTTCCACCAGTCTGTCCATTGCTCCTGTTTCTTGGCCCAAACAAGTCTCCTCTTATTGGTGTCCTTTTGGTAGTAGTTTCTTTGCAGCAGTTCGACCAGTCTCCTCTAAACAGTTGATGGTGAAACGTTTCTTGAACTCTGAAGCATTTATTTGGTATTTGGGCTGCAATTTCTGAAGCTGGCAACTAATGAACTTATCCTCTGCAGCAGAGGTAACTCTGGGTCTTTCTTTCCTGTGGTGGTCCTCATGAGAGCCTACTTCAACAGGGTGCTTGTTGAGTTTTGCGACTGCACTTGAAGAAACTTTCAAAGTTCCTGAAGTAAAGTATTGATGGACTGTCGTTTCTCTGCTTATTTGAGCTGTTCTTTCTCTGTTTATTTAAAATGTTCTTGCCATAATATGGACTTGGTGTTTTACCAAGTTGGTCTGTCTTCTGTATACCACCACTACCTTGTCACAACACAACTGATTGGCTCAAATACATTAAGAAGGAAAGATATTCCACAAACTAACTAATTGAAATGCATTCCAGGTGACTACCTCATGAAGCTGGTTTAGAGAATGCCAAGAGTGTGCAAAGCTGTCAAAGGCAAAAGGTGGCTGGATACTTTAAAGAATCTTGTAAAAAATATAATTTGACTTTTTTTTTTTGGTTACTAGATTACTTCATAGTTTTGATGTCTTTGCTATTATTCTACGTTGTAAAAAAAATTAAGAAAAATCCCTGAATGAGTAGGTGTGTCCAAACTTTTAACTGGTACTGTATATAATTGAATAAATACCTAACTTTTCCTCAGTTTTTCCTCTTGGGGCATGATCATTTGTTTGAATTCTCAGTGTCTTTCTGTTTTGTTTACAGTGTGGCATAGGCTGTTTGTCAATGGTAAGAATCCTATTTGTCACTGTTGTTTTTTTCCCCCCTTCTAGTCTACAATCCACTACTAATTTAGGAACTAAGTTCTGTTGTGGTTTATGTTCTCAAGACTGCCCTTCACTTGATAAAAAAAACAACTATTTTTTAGATAACCTGTTGAAGAGTAATTGTGAATATAATCTATTTTCGAGAGCGTGAACGAGATGGAGACTTATTTTTTTACTCTGGTCTGTTCGTCCCTTTCCTAGTTTTCCCAGAGGCGATCTACGGAAATGTGCAGCATCATCGGGATGATGAAACGAACCAGCACTATTTTGCTCCTGAATACGGCTGTAAGTGTCTATCTCCCATCTTTCTTACTCTCCCTTTAACTCCATCTACTCCTCATGCATTTGATGTAGCTCTTATTTTGGCCCGTGTGTATAAACAATACTCCACCACCTGTTCTGCCTTTCTCTTATGATCATTTAGTTAACTTTAATAACAAATTAAGGGCAACCATTGATGCTATAGCTCCAGTAAAGTTGAAAAAGGCCACATCCAAAAGGAGAGCCCCTTGGAGTGAGAAATAATAAATGAAAGAGAAATTGCAGAAAGGCAGAGCGGAAGTAGAGAAAGGCAGTTGCAGGTCCGTTATGATATTCTGAGAGAGCAACTTGACATATATAACGAGGCAATTATGAATGCCAGACGGGCTCATTTTTCTAACATGATCACTATTAATCAGAGTAATTTGTGAGTGCCCTTCTCCACCATTGATGGCCTGATATATCCTACCCATGCAAACCTATGTGACCTTTCCTCCACATCTAAATGTGAGTTTGCAGCATATTTCAGAGAGAAGAAAAGTAAAGCAAGACCTGATGAGAAGGCACTATGGATTTATTTCCCCTGGTTGACACAGACATGCTCAGGAAAGTGATATCACAACTTAAGCCTTCTCGATCCTATCCTCAACACCTTCAAAACAGTTTTTAATAGTGTATCTAAAGAAATGCAAGCTATTGTTAACCACTCCCTGTTCATAGCAGTGTTTAGTGCAGTGGGGAGAGTGCCTATGTTAAAAACCGTTCTGAAGAAAAGTAATCTGTTCTGAACCAAAATATTAGCCCTACATTCAACAATTTCACTGAGTTACAGTTCATATAAGGAAATCGGTCAATTGAAATAAATTAATTAGGCCCTAATCATTGGATTTCACATGGGGCACAGCCATGGGTGGGCCTGGGAGAGCATAGGCCCACCCACTTGGGAGCCAGAACCAGCCAATCCGAATTAGTTTTCCCCCACAAAAGGGCTTTATTAAAGACGGATATACTCCTCAGTTTCATCAGCTGTCTGGGTGACTGGTCTCAGTCGATCTCACAGGCATCGGAACGCAGAGCTTTCAAAACATGAGTCACTTCCGGATTGGATTTTTCTCAGGCTTTCGCCGGCAATATCAGTTCTGTTATACTCACAGACAATATTTTTACAGTTTTGGAAACTTTAGAGTGTTTTCTATCCTAAGCTGTCAATTATATGCATATTCTAGCATCTTGTCCTGACAAAATAGCCTGTTTACTCTGGGAACGTTATTTTTCCAAAAATGAAAATACTGCCCCCTAGTTACAAGAAGTTAAGAAGCCGGATGTGAAGGTCCCAGGCTAGTGTCGTTACACGTGGTCTGCGATTGTAAGGCCTGCCAAACTGCCAAATTCTCTAAAACAACATTGGAGGCGGCTTATGGTAGAGAAATTAACATTCTCTGGCCATAACTCTGGTGGTCATTCCTGCAGTCAACATGCCAATTGAATGCTCCCTCAACTTGCGACATCTGTGGTGTTGTGAGGTCCTTTTATTTTCCCCAGCACAAGGTTCACCTGTGTAACGATCATGCTGTTTAATCAGATTCTTGAAATGCCACACCTGTTAGATGTATGGATTATCTTGACAAAGGAGAAATGCTTGCTAACAGGGATGGAAATTAATGTGCACAATTTGAGAAATAAGCTTTTTGAGTGCAAGGAACATTTCTGGGATTTTTTATTTCAGCTCATGAAACATGGGACCAACACTTAATTTTTTTATTTAACCTTTATTAAACTAGGCAAGTCAGTTAAGAAAAAAATCGTATTTACTTTGGCGGCTTACACTGGCCAATCCCGGACAACACTGGACCAAATGTGTGCCGCTCCTATGGGACTCCCAATCACGACCGGTTGTGATACAGCCTGGATATAAACTTGCATGTTGCGTTTTATTTTTGTTCAGTATAGATTCTAACGCTCTTAGCAATTTTCAGCCAATCTCCAACCTTCCATTATTAAGCAAACATCTGGAGAAATTGGTGTTCAAACAGCAGTGTCAACTTAAAAAAAAACAAAAAAAAAAGGTTACAATTCCCATCTGGTTTTAATGCCCACCACAGCACAGAGACCCGCCTTAGTTAAAGTGGTCAATTATCTTTTAGAGCCATCAGACGCCAAACAGCTCTCTGTCCTTGTACTCTTAGATATAAGTGCTGCATTTGACACTGTTGACCATGATGTCCTTCTGGGCAGACTGTGGAGACGTGTGTTGGCCTCTCCGGTCCAGTTCTAAATTGGTTTAGAACTGGGTTTTTTTTTGTCACCCTTGGTGAACATAACTCAGAGAAAATACATTCCACAAGGTTCTATTTCCGGTACTGAGTCCGGTGCTGTTCAGTTAATATATGTTGTCCCTTGGCAGCGTTATCAGAAAGCACAGCATTGATTTTCAGTGCTACGCATATGTAACACAACTTTACATTTCTGTGTCACCAGAGGATTTTAGCTCCATGGATAAATTATTAGGCTGTATTGGTGATTGTAAATAATTGGGTGGCTCACAACTTCCTCCGGCTACATTAAGACAAGACCGAGGTACTTATTGTTGGAGCCAAAGCACAGAGGGAGAATCTAGCAACACATTATAATTCACGGGCAAGAAAGATAAAAATCCAGGTGAAAAACATAGGTGTTATTTTACATTATGAGCTAAATTTCGAATCACACTTTAGGAATGTGATGGCTTTTTACCACCTGAGGAACATTGCCAATGTGCATCTGTTTAAGAGACTCATCCATGCTTTTATTACAAGCAGACTTGACTACTACTGTAATGCTTTCCTGTCTGGTCTACCCAAGAATGCCATTGGTCAACTGCAAAACATACAGAATGCTGCAACACGGGTACTGACCAAGACCAGACAGAGAGCACACATTACACCGGTTTTAAGGTCTCTGCACTCACTGCCTGTGAGTTTTAGAATACGTTTTAAGATTCTTATATTGGATTTTAAATCAATCCACTATTGTGCACCCCAGCACATGTCAGACATGCTTTTAAGTTCTGTACCCAGTAGGTCCCTCAGGTCCTCTGTCACTGGCCTTTGAACTCTCCCAAAGCCTGGGACCAAAAGGCATGGAGAGGCAGCCTTTAGTTACTATGCCCCCAGCCTTTAGTTACTATTCCCCCAGCCTTTAGTTACTATGCCCCCAGCCTTTAGTTACTATGCCCCCAGCCTTTAGTTACTATTCCCCCAGCCTTTAGTTACTATGCCCCCAGCCTTTAGTTACTATGCCCCCAGCCTTTAGTTACTATGCCCCCAGCCTTTAGTTACTATGCCCCCAGCCTTTAGTTACTATTCCCCCAGCCTTTAGTTACTATGCCCCCAGCCCTCTGCCAGAGAACCTGAGGAGACCAAGAGGCATGGAGAGGCAGCCTTTAGTTACTATGCCCCCAGCCCTCTGCCAGAGAACCTGAGGGGACCAAGAGGCATGGAGAGGCAGCCTTTAGTTACTATGCCCCCAGCCTTTAGTTACTATGCCCCCAGCCCTCTGCTAGAGAACCTGAGGGGACCAAGAGGCATGGAGAGGCAGCCTTTAGTTACTATGCCCCCAGCCCTCTGCCAGAGAACCTGAGGGGACCAAGAGGCATGGAGAGGCAGCCTTTAGTTACTATGCCCCCAGCCCTCTGCCAGAGAACCTGAGGGGACCCCAGCCTTTAGTTACTATTCCCCCAGCCTTTAGTTACTATGCCCCCAGCCTTTAGTTACTATGCCCCCAGCCTTTAGTTACTATTCCCCCAGCCTTTAGTTACTATGCCCCCAGCCTTTAGTTACTATTCCCCCAGCCTTTAGTTACTATGCCCCCAGCCCTCTGCCAGAGAACCTGAGGGGACCAAGAGGCATGGAGAGGCAGCCTTTAGTTACTATGCCCCCAGCCTTTAGTTACTATTCCCCCAGCCCTCTGCCATAGAACCTGAGGGGACCAAGAGGCATGGAGAGGCAGCCTTTAGTTACTATGTCTCCAGCCCTCTGCCATAGAACCTGAGGGGACCAAGAGGCATGGAGAGGCAGCCTTTAGTTACTATGTCCCCAGCCCTCTGCCAGAGAACCTGAGGGGACCAAGAGGCATGGAGAGGCAGCCTTTAGTTACTATGCCCCCAGCCTTTAGTTACTATGCCCCCAGCCCTCTGCCATAGAACCTGAGGGGACCAAGAGGCATGGAGAGGCAGCCTTTAGTTACTATGCCCCCAGCCCTCTGCCAGAGAACCTGAGGAGACCAAGAGGCATGGAGAGGCAGCCTTTAGTTACTATGCCTCCAGCCCTCTGCCAGAGAACCTGAGGAGGGCTGAAACTGTGGACATATTTAAAAGAGATCTTAAAACACACCTCTTTAGCTTTGCTTTTCCTTAGGGTACTTTTTAGTCTTTCAGTTTGTATTATTTGATTTTTTTTATCGTCTATGCTTGTGTAGTAAATATTTCAGTTTATTTTTCCCTGTGAAGGGCATCGCGTTGGATTCCATGTCTGAAATGTGCTATATAAAAATAAAGCTTGATTTGATATGCTATATTTTATATGCTTTGTTTTGTAAATAGTTTTTGTGTGTAGTGTACATTGAGCTGTCTTCAAATTTGTGTAATTCAGACAAAGGGGTCTCTAAAATAACCTTTTCTCTTTCCTTCTCCCCTTGTCTCTGTCTCACACGCTCTGTGTCTGTCTCTGTCTCTGTCTCTCTTCTACACTATTCTGCTTTAGTGGCTGAGGATGTTTGCTCTATTGACATCTTCGCCTTTGGCATATGTACCCTGGAGGTAAGATAAAACAACCCGGGGTGAAGTTTCCCCCTGGGTACAGATAAAACAACCCGGGGTGAAGTTTCCCCCTGGGTACAGATAAAACAACCCGGGGTGAAGTTTCCCCCTGGGTACAGATTTAGGATCAGCGTCTAGGGTGAACTTCACTCTACGCCAACACAAAACACTTTCTCTTGCAGTGATCCCAATAATAAACAACCAGATACCCTTTAAATACACTACATGACCAAAAGTATGTGGACACCTGCTCGTCATCGAACATCTCGTTCCAAAATCGCGGGTATTTATGGAGTTGGTTCATGCTTTTGCTGCTATAACAGCCTCCACTCTTCTGGGAAGGCTTTCCACTAGATGTTGGTACATTGCTGCTATAACAGCTTCCACTCTTCTGGGAAGGCTTTCCACTAGATGTTGGAACATTGCTGCTATAACAGCCTCCACTCTTCTGGGAAGGCTTTCCACTAGATGTTGGAACATTGCTGCTATAACAGCTTCCACTCTTCTGGGAAGGCTTTCCACTAGATGTTGGAACATTGCTGCTATAACAGCCTCCACTCTTCTGGGAAGGCTTTCCACTAGATGTTGGAACATTGCTGCTATAACAGCTTCCACTCTTCTGGGAAGGCTTTCCACTAGGTGTTGGAACATTGCTGCTATAACAGCTTCCACTCTTCTGGGAAGGCTTTCCACTAGATGTTGGAACATTGCTGCTATAACAGCCTCCACTCTTCTGGGAAGGCTTTCCACTAGATGTTGGAACATTGCTGCTATAACAGCTTCCACTCTTCTGGGAAGGCTTTCCACTAGATGTTGGAACATTGCTGCTATAGCAGCTTCCACTCTTCTGGGAAGGCTTTCCACTAGATGTTGGAACATTGCTGCTATAACAGCCTCCACTCTTCTGGGAAGGCTTTCCACTAGATGTTGGAACATTGCTGCTATAACAGCCTCCACTCTTCTGGGAAGGCTTTCCACTAGATGTTGGAACATTGCTGCTATAACAGCTTCCACTCTTCTGGGAAGGCTTTCCACTAGATGTTGGAACATTGCTGCTATAACAGCCTCCACTCTTCTGGGAAGGCTTTCCACTAGATGTTGGAACATTGCTGCTATAACAGCCTCCACTCTTCTGGGAAGGCTTTCCACTAGATGCTGGAACATTGCTGCTATAACAGCTTCCACTCTTCTGGGAAGGCTTTCCACTAGATGTTGGAACATTGCTGCTATAACAGCTTCCACTCTTCTGGGAAGGCTTTCCACTAGATGTTGGAACATTGCTGCTATAACAGCTTCCACTCTTCTGGGAAGGCTTTCCACTAGATGTTGGAACATTGCTGCTATAACAGCCTCCACTCTTCTGGGAAGGCTTTCCACTAGATGTTGGAACATTGCTGCTATAACAGCTTCCACTCTTCTGGGAAGGCTTTCCACTAGATGTTGGAACATTGCTGCTATAACAGCTTCCACTCTTCTGGGAAGGCTTTCCACTAGATGTTGGAACATTGCTGCTATAACAGCTTCCACTCTTCTGGGAAGGCTTTCCACTAGATGTTGGAACATTGCTGCTATAACAGCTTCCACTCTTCTGGGAAGGCTTTCCACTAGATGTTGGAACATTGCTGCTATAACAGCCTCCACTCGTCTGGGAAGGCTTTCCACTAGATGTTGGAACATTGCTGCTATAACAGCTTCCACTCTTCTGGGAAGGCTTTCCACTAGATGTTGGAACATTGCTGCTATAACAGCTTCCACTCTTCTGGGAAGGCTTTCCACTAGATGTTGGAACATTGCTGCTATAACAGCCTCCACTCTTCTGGGAAGGCTTTCCACTAGATGTTGGAACATTGCTGCTATAACAGCCTCCACTCGTCTGGGAAGGCTTTCCACTAGATGTTGGAACATTGCTGCTATAACAGCTTCCACTCTTCTGGGAAGGCTTTCCACTAGATGTTGGAACATTGCTGCTATAACAGCCTCCACTCTTCTGGGAAGGCTTTCCACTAGATGTTGGAACATTGCTGCTATAACAGCTTCCACTCTTCTGGGAAGGCTTTCCACTAGATGTTGGAACATTGCTGCTATAACAACCTCCACTCTTCTGGGAAGGCTTTCCACTAGATGTTGGAACATTGCTGCGGGGACTTGCTTCCATTCAACCACAAGATAATTGGTGGTGTTGGTCGATTTAGGCCTGGCTCGCAGTCGGCGTTCCAATTCAACCCAAAGGTGTTCAATGGGGTTGAGTCAAGTTCTCCCACACCAATCTGGACAAACTACTTCAACATTTTTTTTTTTTTTTTTTAATTCAGCCCAATTTTGTGACTACGGTCTTGTCTCATCGCTGCAACCCCCCCCCCCAACGGGCTCGAGAGGCGAAGGTTGAGTCATGCGTCCTGAGAAAGATGCCGCGCTTCTTACCACAGCCGATTAGAAATTGTAATGTATTTTTGTAGCTGTCTATTTACCAGCACAAACTGACGCTGGCACTAAGACCGCACTCAAGCAGCTGTATAAGGCAATAAGCAAACAGAAAAATGCTCATCCAGAAGTGGTGCTCCTAGTGGCCAGGGATTTTAATGCAGGCAAACTTAAATCTGTTTTACCTCATTTATACCAGCATGTAACATGTGCAACCAGAGGAAAAAAACTCTAGACCACCTTTTACTCCACACACAGACACCAACAAAGCTCTCCCTTCCCCTCCATTTGGAAAATCTGACCATAATTCTATCCTCCTGATTCAGGCATATGAGCAAAAACTAAAGCAGGAAGTACCGGTGATTCGCTCAATACGGAAGTGGTCAGATGATGCGGATGCTATACTACAGGACTGTTTTGCTAGCACAGACTGGAATATGTTCTGCGAGCCATCCAATGGCATTGAGGAGTATACCACCTCAGTCACTGGATTCAATAGGTGTATTGACGACGTCGTCCCCTCAGTGACCGTACGTACATATCCCAACTAGAAGCCATGGATTACAGGCAACAACCACACTGAGCTAAAGGCTAGAGCTACTGCTTTCAAGGATTGGGATACTAATCAGGACGCTTATAAGAAGTCCCACTATGCCCTCCGACGAACCATCAAACAGGCAAAGCGTCAATAGAGGACTAAGATTGGATCCTACTATACCGGCTCTGACGCTCATCGACGGGGCAGGGCTTGCAAACGATTACGGACTACAAAGGGAAACCCAGCTGCGAGCTGCCAGTGATGCGAGCCTACCAGATGGACTAAATGCCTTTTTTATGCTCGCTTCGAGGCAAACAACACTGAAACATGCATGAGAGCACCAGCTGTTCCAGACAACTGTGTGATCACGCTCTCCGTAGCTGATGTAAGACCTTTAAACAGGTCAACATTCAGATGGATTACCAGGACGTGTTTTCAGAGCATGGGTGGATCAACTGGCAAGTGTCTTCACTGACATTTTCAACCTCTTCCTGACTGAGTCTGTAATACCTATGTTTCAAGCAGACCACCGTAGTCCCTGTGTCCAAGAAAGCGAAGGTATCCTGCCTAAATGACTAACGCTCTGCAGCATTCACGTCTGTAGCCATGAAGTTTGAATGGCTTTGAATGGCTCATGTTAACACCATCATCCCAGAAATCCTAGACCCACTGCAATTCGCATACCGCCCCAACAGATCCACAGATGACGCAATCTCAATTGCACTTCACACTGCCCTTTCCCATCTGGATAAAAGGAACACCTATGTGAGAATGCTGTTCATTGACTACAGCTCAGCGTTCAACACCATAGTGCCCACAAAGCTAATCATTAAGCTCAGGACACTGGGACTAAACGCCTCCCTCTGCAACTGGATCCGGGACTTCCTGACGGGCTGCCCCCAGGTGGTAAAAGTAGGCAACAACACATCTGCAACGATGATCCTCAACATGGGGGCCACTCAGGGGTGCGTCCTGAGTCCCCTCCTGTACTCCCTGTTCACCCACAACTGTGTGGCCACGCACGACTCCAACGCCATCAAGTTTGCTGGCGACACAACAGTGGTAGGCCTGATCACCGACAATGTTGAGACAGCCTATAGCGAGGAGGTCAGAGAGCTGGCAGTGTGGTGTCAGGACAACAAGCTCCTATGGCGGTGCCACGTTGAAAGTCACTGAGCTCTTCCGTAAGGCCATTCTACTGCCAATGTTTAACCATGGAGATTGCATGGCTGTGTGCTCGATTCTATACACCTGTCAGCAACGGTTGTGGCTGAAATAGCTGAATCCACAAATTTGAGGGGTGTCCACATTTTGTGTGTGTGTGTGTGTGTGTGTGTCACAGATGTTAATTGAAACCCATATTTCTGTTATGTTCAATAGACACGAAACAGGAAAAAACATTCTGATGTTTTACCTGAACTCGTCTGATAAGCCATTCTCATTTTCCGACTAAAAATGTTTCCTTTTTTTTTGCTGCCTACTGACGCATAATATTAATCACAAATGCAAAATAAGGGTTGTGTTCATTAGCTACCAAATGGAAGAAAACAGACTGATAGAGGGAGGGACAATCTAGCCTTGGTCATGATAATAAGACCCGCCCATTTTAGCTTTCTGTTTTACCGTTGTGTTGTCCTAATTAACACGACCCAGCACATTTTTGTTTTTGTCCTCCCCAAATTTAGATGGCAGTGTTGGAGATCCAGGCCAACGGGGACACTGTGGTATCCAAAGAGGCTATAACCAACGCCGCCCAGTCTTTAGAGGACCCGCTCATAAAGGCAAGTTGCACAGGAGTAGTGGGCATACCTGGCGTGCCTAAAGTTAGGCATTTCCCACAGGGCAAAACCTGGTTGCTTTTCATATTAGTTATTTTATGACTTCCTATTTACACCTGAATCATATTTACCCAAGCGCCATGCTCTACCTACTGAGCCACATGGGGACCATATACTGGTTGTATACCAGTGGAGGCTGCTGAGGGGAGGTCGGCTCGTAATAAAGGCTGAAATGGAGTATAATTGCTGGAATGGAGTGAATATAATGGAATCAAACACATGAAAACAACGTGTTTGATTCCATTCCATTTACTCCATTCCGGCCATTATTATGAGCCGCCCACCCCTGTTGAATACTGCTTGAATAAGTTTTTTTTTTGTTAATGGATTTTTTTCTGGTTGTTAAAAAGACGTTAACAACACGTCTAAAAAGACGCTAACAAAACGTATACAACCGGTGTGACCAGATAAAAAACAATAATGACGTCATCTCAACCAGAAAGCATCATTAAGGTGCCATGTGCCAAATTTGACCTGCTGGGTTAGTGCTACATTAGCTGGTATATTCTCTTCAACCTTGCAACGCTCACTTATTTCAGCAGTTGAACGCGCACAACATAGCCTCGGTAAAAATGGTTTGCTTCCACCAGGATGCCAGCATTATCTCAAAAGTAAATTTAAGAAGACACACTGCCGTAATGCAGTGGTGTGCAATGACTTTAACCCCTGGGTGTTCATTCGGGAAAAATTGGGACTAATAACCAATAATGATGGAGTATTAGAATCTCCTATTATACAACTCCTAGGGATTAATTGTACCGTAGTGGTAAATGTGTGAAGGAAAGTTGGCAGCTGCTACCATACTATAATACATTGAGTCAAACTGTCGGTGTGTCATCTTCGTCAGTCACTGAAAGCCACGGTTCTCTCTAATTCCCATCACACATTTCTTCCTTCCTACCAAGTGTTTGTAGTAACTCGGTGAAAGATGACAGGCCGTTTTTATATAAGCACATTGTAGGAAAGATGTCAGCAGCCGTAATGCTATGTGTAACGTTACACGCCATCTTTCTTTCAATCACCAGAGGCTATGGCTCCTTCTAATTACCCAGTTCCTTCTAATTACCCAGTTCCTTCTAATTACCCAGTTCCTTCTAATTACCCAGTTCCTTCTAATTACCCAGTTCCTTCTAATGACCCAGTTCCTTCTAATGACCCAGTTCCTTCTGATTACCCAGTTCCTTCTGATTACCCAGTTCCTTCTAATTACCCAGTTCCTTCTAATTACCCAGTTCCTTCTAAATACCCAGTTCCTTCTAATTACCCAGTTCCTTTTAATTACCCAGTTCCTTTTAATTACCCAGTTCCTTCTAATTACCCAGTTCCTTCTAATTACCCAGCTCCTTCTAAATACCCAGTTCCTTCTAAATACCCAGTTCCTTCTAATGACCCAGTTCCTTCTAATGACCCAGTTCCTTCTAAATACCCAGTTCCTTCTAATGACCCAGTTCCTTCTAAATACCCAGTTCCTTCTAAATACCCAGTTCCTTCTAATTACCCAGTTCCTTCTAAATACCCAGTTCCTTCTAATTACCCAGTTCCTTCTAATTACCCAGTTCCTTCTAAATACCCAGTTCCTTCTAAATACCCAGTTCCTTCTAAATACCCAGTTCCTTCTAAATACCCAGTTCCTTCTAAATACCCAGTTCCTTCTAAATACCCAGTTCCTTCTAAATACCCAGTTCCTTCTAAATACCCAGTTCCTTTTAATTACCCAGTTCCTTTTAATTACCCAGTTCCTTTTAATTACCCAGTTCCTTCTAATTACCCAGTTCCTTCGAATTACCCAGTTCCTTCTAAATACCCAGTTCCTCTGTAAAAACTCACGTAAAATTTTATTAAAGCTCAAACAAAGTTTATTCACCCAAAGGGTCAGACAGCTGAACAGACAAAGACATATACACACAAATACTGGTATTTAATCCTTTCTCCTATGCTGAGTCTCCTCCTTACACATCTGAACAGCCAATACATCTCTGTTGCTAGACAGAACTTTAGTGATATCTGTTGTACCTCACTACATCTGACCTGATTTTTGCCCAAATTCCTTACTACTCCCTAACTCACGGCTGTCCTGTTGACTTGTACCAGACGGTGGCCATTTTCCTTCCCATAGGATCCCTGATGTCTAACAGTGACATGAATAAGGATATTTAATATTTTCAAGTTTATAAGTCAGAACCCATCAACACTAAATCGCACCATGGCCTCGTCTAGTAGTAGTGTTACCGCCCCTGGACCACGTAAGAAGGCAGCAGTTCGATCCACTGCTCATTTTCTTTTCCTGTCCTCTCCCCATCTACATATCAATCAATAAAGCTTGGAAATGCATTAAATATATATATATGTTACACAAAGTATAGTGCATTCGGAAAGCCTTATTCTAAAATTGATTTAAATTGGGGGGGGGGGGGGTCCCATCAATCTACACACAATGACCAAGCAAAAACAGATTTAGATGTTTTTTTTTCTAATTTATTAAAAATAAGAAACGGAAATATCACTTACATAAGTATTCAGACCCTTTACTCAGGACTTTGTTGAAGCACTGTGTATTTAAAAATCACCACGTTCCACCCAATTCCACCCATGGTAGTAGTAACTCTCCATGCACCTCCCTTTTCCCTCGTCTGTTGCAGGAGTTCACCCAGTCGTGTGTACGCATGGACGCCAAGAAGAGACCCACGGCCCATGACCTGCTGTTTCACAGGGTCCTGTTTGAGGTGCACTCTCTTAAACTGCTGGCTGCCCACTGCTTTATCAACTATCAGTGTGAGTAATGTCACATCAGAGGTACATTTAGATTCTTGACACAATTGGTCAGAAAACATCCCCTTTTTTGCCGTTTGCCCCCATACTGAAAGTTGAATGTGACCATCTCTTTTCAGTCTTATTTTCCAAAATTCAAATTTTATTATTATTATGTTTTACATTGGATAAAAGTACAGACTCAGCACTTCAAAATGGCATATCATACACTGTAGTTGAAAGAAACATGGGGGAGTAATGCTGCTTTACACAAAAAGAATACACAAAATGTATTCTTTAACCAAATTGCCAAAATGGATTCTCTGAACATTATCTCACCAAGTTAGGCAAACCATTAACACTATGACAATGATAATTTAAAAAAAATATATATATATTTTATTGAATATTCGAAACATACAATATACTTGCAGTGAAGCCGCTCAATAACTACATCATACCAGTCATCCAACAGATTCCCATTCAGAGAGACACACAGAAGCATCCAGGGTCAATGCCCTGCTCAAGGGGGCATGTTGACCGATCTACCACCAGGCCAAAAAACGTGAACACGAAGCCTCCAAGATCCCCCCCCCCCCCCCCCCCCCCACACACAGTTCCCCAATAGCTGTCCCTCAACCATTCGAGAACCCTCCCAAAGTCCCCCCCCCCCCCCTCCCCCTGCAATAAAAAATAAAATACATGTTTTAATTAATTCCATTCCCCACCCCCAAGAACCCCCCCACCAAGAGAACTAAAGAGAAAAAAGGAAAAGACAGGAGAAAACAGCTAGCGTCCCACCTGGCCAACATCCAGTGAGATTGCAGAGCGCCAAATTCAAATACAGAAATACTCATTATAAAAATTCAGAAAAGATACAACTATTTTACATAGGTTTAAAGATTAACTTCTTGTGAATCCAACTAAATAGAGATGAAATGTATCACTTACCTTTTGAGCTTCATATGGTTGCACTCAGAAGATTCATTTATTCAATAAATGTTCCTTTTGTTTGATAAAGTCTCTCTTTATATCCGAAAACCTCAGTTTTGTTCACGTTTTCTTCAGTAATCCACAGGCTCAAACGCAGTCACAACAGGCAGACAAAAAAATCCAAATTGTATCTGTAAAGTTCATAGAAACATGTCAAACGATGTTTATATTCAATCCTCAGGTTGTTTTTAGCCTAAATAATCGATAATATTTCAACCGGACAATAACGTCGTCAATATAAAAGGTAAACAAGAAAGGCACTCTCTCTGGGATGAAAAAGCTCTGTGACACGGCAGGGTCCACTCATTCAGACTGCTCTTACTCCCTCATTTATCAGAATACAAGCCTGAAACTATTTCTAAAGACATCTAGTGGAAGGCATAGGAACTGCAATTTGAGTCCTAAGATACTGTAATGGCATTGAATAGAAAACTACAACAACAAAAATCCTACCTCCTGAATGGATTTTTCTCAGGTTTTCGCCTGTCAAATCAGTTCTGTTATACTCCGACATTATTGTAACAGTTTTGGAAACTTTAGTGTTTTCTATCCAAATCTACGAATTATATGCATATCCTATCTTCTGGGTCTGAGTAGAAGGCAGTTAAATTTGGGCACGCTTTTCATCAAAAATTCCAAATGCTTTCCCCTACCCTAGAGAAGTTAAAGAAATGTCTCGTTAATCCAACCACAGTGTCCGATTTCAAAAAGGCTTTTCGGCGAAAGCAGAACATATCATTATGTTAGGTCAGCAACTAGTCACAGAAAGCATACAGCCATTTTCCAACCAAAGAGAGGTGTCACAGAAAGCAGAAATATAGATCAAATTAATCACTAAGCTTTGATATTCTTCATCAGATGACACTCCCGGGACAACATGTTACACAATACATGTATGTTTTGTTCGATCAAGTTCATATTTATATCCAAAAACCTCAGTTTACATTAAACATCCCGTGAATTTGCACAGAGCCACATCAATTTACAGAATGTCAATGTCATTGGAGGAATCATGGAACATATTCCAGTCTGTGCTAGCAAAACAGTCCTGTAGCGTAGCATCTGCGTCATTTGACCACTTTTTTTTTAATTGACCGAGTGACTGGTGCTTCCTGCTTTAATTCTTGCTTGTAAGCAGGAATCGGTGTGCGGTCTTTTAGTGCCAGCATCGGTCTGTGGTGGTATGTAGACAGCTACGAAAAATACTGATAGTGTGGTCTACAGCTTATCATGAGATACTCTACCTCAGGTGAGCAAAACCTTGAGACTTCCTTAGATATCGTGCACCCCTGTCTTATCAGACACCGCTGTTCCATCCTGCCGATACTGCGTATAACCCGTCAGCTGTATGTTGATGACGTCGTCGTCATAAGATATTCGTTTTTAATGTCCCGTTGGGAGTTTAATCTTCCTCGTAGGATGTCGATTTTTCTTTTCCAATGATTGCATGTTAGCTAGTAGAACGGAAGGCAGTGGGGGTTTATTTGATCGCCTACAAATTTTCAGAAGGACTCTGTCCTCTTTTTTTCCCCCCTCTTATCTTCATGCAAGTGAACGGATTTGGGCCTGTTCCCAGGAAAGCAGTATGTCGTTCACGTCAGGCTCGTCTGACTCATTATAAAGGGAAAGAAAAAAAAGCTTCTGCCAGTTCGTGGTGACTAATTGCTGTTCAGATGTCCAGAAGTTATTTTCGGTCATAAGAGACGGTAGCAGCAACATTATGTACAGAATAAGTTAAAAACAACGCAAAAAAAAAAACACATATGGTTAAGAGCATGTAAAATGTCAGCCATCTCTGGCGCCATGATAGCTATATATGTGTAACAATGGCTAGCTATGAAAATGACTTTTTGATATAGTTGAGAGAATAACACATGTTCATGTAGCTATCTTGGTATTTTAACTGTAGACTCTTACCGGTGTATGGATTATGATGATTCACAGCAGACACACTTTCAAAATAGTCCTTCCCACTCAGCTTCAACCAGTCCAGAGTGCTTTAGCCACAGAAGATAAAGCTGTGTCGATACCAGCAGCAGTATTCAGGACAAAACTGGTATTGAAAGCTGTAGCTACACTTTGCATGTTGTCCATGATGAAAATATGAGTAAATCCGATGGATCGGTCAAATATCTGCAATAGCAGAGAGCATGAAGTGCCATTTGACAGAGAAGACTTGCGCGACAGAACGGACCCTCTTGTTGTGAATGTCCCAGCCCACTCATTATCTCAACCATTCATGATGGCTAGGCAAGATTTTGTCTAAACAGCTTTGTGATTTCACATTTTATTTATATTTACAGATTACATACGAGTTTGTTATTACGGCACATAAATTGACATGCTCAAAAAAGCCACTTTGCTAAAAAAAAATTTTTTTTTAAATGTAATGTTCAAATGCCTCTTCTGTGAAGTAGTGACGTCTATCGTACACCCAGCTTTCTGAAACGGTTCACAAATACATTGTGAATCTGTATATTTTTGTCAAAAACAATATTTTAGGATTTTGTTACTTAGTCCACTACAATCCCACATTTTTTTTTCTTCAGGTTAGGAGTCCAATATCCCTTTGACGTTAAAGTTGAAGTTATCTCTTCTAGAGGTCAATCCAATAAAAATAATCTCCATATTAATTACATAACGGTAGTCTCAAATGCATTCCCTCTTTTAACAGATCAGCTTCATGATAACTGCCTTGAAGAGAAGACCAGAACTTTTGACCCCAGTGGTGTGATGGCTGAGATCAAGCATGGGGACCGGCCCGGGGTGGAGATCAAGTAAGGATGGAGAAAAACCAGACCCCAAGGTCTGTTTGATTGAGGTGATTTGTTGATGTTATTACTCATATGCTGTCCCATTTCTCATCGTTTCCTAAAGGTACTCGAATGTTTCGCCGCTAGAACTGGACAAATTTCTGGAGGACGTAAAGTAAGTGTGGGCGTTGGAGGGCAGAAAGGTTATTGGATTTAATTTATTTGATCATTAAAAGTAGAAGGCTGCTCCAGCCTGAGATTACATTACATAAAGTACCAGTCAAAAGTTTGGACACCTACTCATTCAAGGATTTTTCTTTATTTTTACTGCCAGGAGTGTGAAAAGCTGTCATCAAGGCAAATGGTGGCTACTTTGAAGAATCTCAAATATATTTAGATTTGTTTAACACTTTTTTGAGGGGGGGGGGGGTTACTACATGATTCCATATGTGTTATTTCATAGTGTTGACGTCTTCACTATTATTCTACAATGTAGAAAATAGTAAAAATAAATAAAAACCCTGGAATGAGTCGGTGTCCAAACCTTTGATTGGTACTATATACAGTTGAAGTCAGAAGTTTACATACACTTAGATTGGAGTCATTAAAACTTGTTTTTCATCCACACCACACATTTCTTGTTAGCAAACTATAGTTTTGGCAAGTCGGTTAGGACATCTACTTTGTGCATGACACAAGTCATTTTTCCAACAATTGTTTACTGACAGATTATTTCACTGTATCACAATTCCAGTGGGTCAGAAGTTTACATACACTAAGTTGACTGTGCCTTTAAACAGCTTGGAACATTTCAGAAACTGATGTCATGGCTTTATTGACATAATTTGAGTAATTTGGAGGTGTACCTGTGGATGTATTTCAAGGCCTACCTTCAAACTCACTGCCTCTTTGCTTGACATAATGGGAAAATCAAAAGATATCAGCCAAGACCTTAGAAAGATCTCCAAGTCTTCATCCTTGGGAGCAATTTTCAAACACCTGAAGGTACCACGTTCATCTGTACAAACAATAGTACGCAAGTATAAACACCATGGGACCATGCAGCCGTCATACCGCTCAGGAAGGAGACGTGTTCTGTCTCCTAGAGATGAACGTACTTTGGGGCGAAAAGTGCAAATCAATCCCAGAACAACAGCAAAGGACCTTGTGAAGATGCTGGAGGAAACAGGTACAAAAGTATCTATATCCACATAACCTGAAAGGTTAGGAGGAAGGAGGAAGCTACTGCTCCAAAACTGTCATAAAAAAGCCAGACTACAGTTTGCAACTGCACATGGGGACAAAGATGGTCCTTTTTTGAGAAATGTCCTCTGGTCTGATGAAACAAAAATTGAAGGGTTTGGCCATAATGACCATCATTATGTTTGGAGGAAAAAGGGGGAGGCTTGCAAGCTGAAGAACACCATCCCGACCGTGAAGCACGGGGGTGGCAGCATCATGTTGTGGGGGTGCTTTGCTGCAGGAGGGACTGGTGCACTTCACAAAATAGATGGCATCACGAGGAGGGAAAATTATGTGGATAAATTGAAGCCACATCTTAAGACATCAGTCAGGAAGTTAAAGCTTGGTCACAAATGGATCTTAAATGGACAATGACCCCAAGCATACTTCCAAAGATGTGGCAAAATGGCTTAAGGACAACAAAGTCAAGGTTTTGGAGTGGCCATCGCAAAGCCCTGACCTCAATCCCATAGAACATTTGTGGGCAGAAAAGCGTGTGCGAGCAAGGAGGCCTACAAACCTGACTGTTACCCTAGCTCTGTCAGGCGGAATGGGTCAAAATTCACCTAACTTATGTGGGAAGCTTGTGGAAGGCTACCCAAAACATTTGACCCAAGTTAAACAATTTAAAGGCAATGCTACCAAATACTAATTGAGTGTATTTAAACTTCTGACCCACTGGGAATGTGATGAAAGGAATAAAAGCTGAAATAAATCATTCTCTCTACTATTATTCTGACATTTCACATTCTTAAAATAAAGTGTTGATCCTAACTGACCTAAGACAGGGAATTTTTACTAGGATGAAATGTCAGGAATTGTGAAAAACTGAGTTTAAATGTATTTGGCTAACGTGCATGTGAACTTCTGACTTCAACTGTACATACATACATACATACATACATACATACATACATACATACATACATACATACATACATACATACATACATACATACATACATTCTAAATTATCAAGGATATAAACCTTGATCAGGAAGGAGGGATGCAATTATAAAGGGGGGAAAAAAACTGTGTACCGAAACCTTGGTTGATTACGGTAAGATATTGTCTAATTTCTGTTGGTCTGCTCATCATCAAATGTTATGGGTGTGCATCTGCAGCTCCTATATCTGGTATAAACAAATCAAATGACCTACGATTGGATCCAGATCGGACCTTGGCAGCTTGCGCCCACAACTGGCATTCAATTGTGTCCTCTATCCATCTCTTGTCTGCTTTTTAATTGGATGCTTATACACACATTTTATGTTGTGTTTTATTAGAGTTGGCCGCTATTTTATTTATTGCTGCACTTATTCCACGCCACTTGCCAGCCGTTATTGTAAATAAGAATCTGTTAACTGACTCGCCTGGTTAAAGTAAATATGATCTACATAGTAAACCTCTTTTTAATCCTAAATTTGTTTGACTTTCCGGTTGATGTTAGAACCGTCCGGTGCTATGATGGCCGCCACATATGTTTATAACTATCACTTCTCCTTAGTAGCTCTGACTTTGCCGATCGCTGCTTAGAGGAAAAATGGACTTACTGTGACATGTGGTTGTCTCACCTAGCGGTCTTAAGATGAATGCACTAACTGTGAGTTGCTCTGGATAAGAGCGTCTGACAAATGACTAAAATGTTCATGTAAAAAAATTTAAAAAAAATACTCAACTCAATTAAGTCTTAAGATATTCCAAGGGACTCTTGTCCCTTCCCCCTTTTTCATACTGACTGTGGCATTTAGTCAGTATTTAAAGTAAAGACTGTACATCACATGATTTAACTCACTTAGTCTGTTTTTCAATTGATTGGATTGTCTCTTTCTTACTGTGTACTCACTAGGAATGGGATCTATCCCTTGATGAACTTCCAGCGGGGCCTCACCATGCCCCGGACCTTGTCCATCTTCCAGGAGCGCATGGAGACAGTGAAGACTCCCAGCCCGGAGCCCCAGGAGATGGAGACCAGAAAGGTAACTTATACGAGGGGTTCCATGCAGACCAGTAGTCAGGAGGTTGCTGGTTCAAATCCCGGGCCAGTCAACAACAAAAAAAGTGTTTAATAGCAAATGTACTGTATATGAACCATACCGGCAACACCCAACCAAAATGTTGGGGTAAACAATTATCAACTATACAGTCTCTTTAACTGGCAACCGGAAGGTTCCTGGTTTTAGATACCAGACGGTACTATCTTCTGCCGCTGTGCCCTTAAGACACTTAGGCACTAAAATGAACCTTCTTTTTGTCTGCTTTCAATTTCAAGGTGGTGCCCTATGGTCATGAAAAAAGTGTTGGAAATCAGTTGAGCAGATTTTTTTTTTCTCTCTCTCTCTGTGTGTCATGCTTGAAACTGTACAGGTTGTCCAAATGCATTGTAACTTGGAGTTCACTGAGGAAGGCACCAGAAGTCATGTGAGTTTTTGTTCATTTTCATCTACAACAACTTACACTTTAAAAGGAACAAAGAATTGTTGCTGGAATGTAAACGTGTGAGCTTTTATAACTACAGGCAACAAATAATTGCACAATAAAACATCTTGGTTTGTGTGGTTAGTGCCGCAGCCAATTCCTCCTTTGGCCGCCTTTCCTTCCAGTCCTCTGCTGCCGATGACTGGAACAAACTGCAAAAATCGCTGGAGACTCATATCTCCCTCACTAGCTTTAAGCACCAGCTGTCAGTGCAGCTCACAGATCATTGCACCTGTACATAGCCCATCTGTAAATAGCCCATCCAACTACCTCATCCCCATACTGTATTTATTTATCTTGCTCCTTTGCACCCCAGTATCTCTACTTGCACATTCATCTTCTGCACATCTATCACTCCAGTGTTTAATTGGTATATTGTAATTACTTTGCCAACATGGCCTATTTATTGCCTTACCTCCCTTATCTTACCTCATTTGCATAGACCTTTTCTACTGTATTATTGACTATGTTTGTTTATTCCAATCTGTAACTTTGTGTTGTATGTGTCGAACTGCTATGCTTTATCTTGGCCAGGTCGCAGTTTTAAATGAGAACTTGTTCTCAACTGGCCTACCTGGTTAAATAAAGGTGAAATAAAAACAAATGTAATAAATCAAAGCCCTCGGCACTTACGTACAGTATGCACGAGAGTTGGGATGGGTTCAAATCTGACCCAGTGCACACACTCGCACCTCTCCATTTTATAATAGCTAATAAAAACCAATTAGAATTTGAATTGAATTATCTGTTATCTGCAGCTCTCTCTCCTCCTGAAGATGGACGACAAGCTCCAACGGCAGCTGAACTGTGACGTTCTGCCTAGTGAGTCAATCCAACGTTCAACAACGTTATTGTAACGTTACTTTTTGACATCGTATTAACCAAACAGGATGTACATTAATCTCCTGGTCCTATAGACTGGGTAGATTAGTTTCGGAGACATTTAAAAATATATATATATCTTTTTTAAAACAGCTTGTGACGTGGCACAGTTGGGGTTCATGTTCTTGACAAGGCAATGTGTTTCTACAGTAACGGCCACTAACTCATTGAATTAGCCCCCCCCCTCCACTGTAGATCAACAGATAAATGACCTAGTACCAGATACCAAGTTAACAACCACATGCCAATATACAGAGGGGCTGTTACAAATGCAGATATACAGCTCCATCTATTATGGGTTATTCAGTTGATCGCATGCAGTTTTTAAAGGGGAAGTTCAGGATTTTATTTGAAGTTAGATGTTTCCTCAACCTGAAAGTAGTCTATGGGCCAGGACTGGAATCGGTGGTTTGGTTTTTATCTAAACAGCCACTACAAACTTCAGTAACTGCTAGCAAATAATCCATGGCAGTAATAGGGGCCCCTTTTAACTGTAGGACTGGTTGAGGATCTTTATATGTTAAGGTTTTTGGTGGCTGTTTTGTGTTTTCCAATTTAGCTGACAGCTCCAAAGACCTGGCTAGTGAGCTGGTTCACTTCGCCTTCATCAGTGAGGTAAGAGGAGCAGAAGACACTGATTGATTAAATTAAACTCAACCCAGGCCAGCCTTAAATCTGTAGTATTTATACAGAAGTATTGTTTTTTTTTCTTATTTTTTTTCTGGTACTTACTTTGAACAATTTCACACAATTTGATTACCTGATACCAAATGTTGCCTAGTGGGACTTATTTGAATGAATCCCAAAGAATCAAACCTGTTTTAAATACCTGGTCATTGTACCTTTAAAATAAAGTGCAACTAAATATCGTCCCTTAATATATAACCCCTTATTTCTGGTCTCATGTTTCTTCAGGAGGACTGTGAGAAGCTGGCGGGCTTTCTGGAAGACGCCCTGTGTAAGCATTGGGCCGGGCCGCCATTGGAGGAGTCTTCCCTGGCATAGTGATGCTGTACCGACACATGCTGCTGACCCAAGGGGGATCTGGACCCTGGGAAAACTACAACAAGAAAGAGAATTTAGGGACAGAGGGGAAGGGGGGGGGGGGGGGGGCAATTAGTGGGGGAACTTTAAGAGTGAACATTCCAGGACTAGGAAGTGCCAGATTTTTGTTTTTGTGAGGCTTGTAAGGGAAGAGAGCCAAGTCAGCTCTTCAATCTGTGTGGCAAATGTAAGCAACAAGAAACGCTGTCTCAAAACAGAAGTGAGAAGCGATCTCTCTTTCTACTAAACAGAAGTGAGAAGCGATCTCCCTTTCTACTAAACAGAAGTGAGAAGCGATCTCGCTTTCTACTAAACAGAAGTGAGAAGCGATCTCCCTTTCTACTAAACAGAAGTGAGAAGCGATCTCCCTTTCTACTAAACAGAAGTGAGAAGCGATCTCCCTTTCTACTAAACAGAAGTGAGAAGCGATCTCCCTTTCTACTAAACAGAAGTGAGAAGCGATCTCTCTTTCTACTAAACAGAAGTGAGAAGCGATCTCTCTTTCTACTAAACAGAAGTGAGAAGCGATCTCCCTTTCTACTAAACAGAAGTGAGAAGCGATCTCCCTTTCTACTAAACAGAAGTGAGAAGCGATCTCTCTTTCTACTAAACAGAAGTGAGAAGCGATCTCTTTCTACTAAACAGAAGTGAGAAGCGATCTCTCTTTCTACTAAACAGAAGTGCCAACCAACTCAAGCCAGATAAGACTATGCTAGGAGAGCTACTATATTTGGCCACTTCAATGCCTCTGTCTCTCCGCACAGATGATGTCAATGGCCTTGTTTAGAATTATAGCAAGAGACAGTGGACAAAGTAAGCAATACGAGGAACATAAAGGTCTTCAACATTTACTGCTGCATTGAGGCCTTTTTGTCCATAATAACCTATTGGGCTCCATTTTACACACGCAGCGCAGCCTTGGCAATGACCCCATAAAGAAAACTAATCTAAAACTCTCACTCTCACATGCAAGGTGCGGGTACAGACACATTGAGATTTTGTGTCCCAAGATTCCAGGATTGAGACAATGGTTTTTCAATGGGGAGGTCATCCTCTGCTTGATGAATGATTGTCCAACGGAAGGGAAAAAAAAACTGCAAAATATGTTAAGTCTTCTACATATACAAGTCATCCGGAAAAAAAGTAGGGATGAGTTAAACTTATGACAAGAACGGACAATGATGTAAGTCATATACAATTTTATCCGTGTTCATGCTTCTCTGTTAGGGTTGGATATTTTCCTGGTATTTTACAAATAAATCACTTTTCTCCCCGGTAAAATCATTTATAAAGCATATAAATATGCCTATGTCTGGATTTGAATAGACCGTTGAGCGAAAATTCAAGTCTGATGCGCCATATACATTAAAGACATTTAATGAGCCCAAGCCACCAAAACAAACACATGATTGTGCGGTTATCAAATATATATGATATAGTTTACTGCACATTACGCACGACAGAAAAACATAAAAGCCCATTGATGTAGTTAGTTTCATTTATTTACCCAACAGAGCATATAGCTAACTCCAGTAGGCTAATACTTCCTGAGTGTGAACTGTATAATATCGACTGGAATTACACACATCGATCAAACTGTGATAAAGCGAGGAGAGAACATGCGATTCCGGTGCAGCACATGCGTCTTGTAAAGTTACAAGTACAGGTTAGCGAAATAGTTTTTAATTTTGAAGTATAATGGGGCCTATTTGTATAATTTTAGTCGACTGACCCATATATACCTTTAAATAATATTTCCTCCTAATGTTATTAGCATATTATATTTGTTTTTGCTTCCTTCCTTCCTCTCTTTCAACTGTTAAATGAAATACGTTTCGTTGTCCTTTATTCTCATAATTCTCAATGACATCCTTGAACAATATAGGACTCGAATTAGATGCAGAAGGCTTTCACTTCTCTTCACAAAGATAGAATGGTCATGGGTCTGAATAAATAACTGCTATAGCCGACCGACATCGCGCGTTCGCTCTTTCAAATTAGTTATACTGGCTGCTGTATTTACCATTCAGCAAACAAGCGCACCAGTCCCTCTTCAAATAGTCTATTGGTATAAGAAATGCTTAAAGAAAACGTCCAAGCTATTCTAGTCTAGCTTCTCCTGCATGGGACTCCAACAGCTAAGGAGCGTGTTTTTAAAGAGGCCAGCGGAGCACGGGTGTGCGCGTATTGCGCAAGAGACAGGGGCTATAAATTAGAACCTAATTATGCATAACCCATCATTAATTAGCTAAATATAGGGCAAGTACTGCATTGAATGTATTACCTGAAAGAGGTAGGCTAGGATATATATATATATATATATATATATATATATATATATATATATATATATATATATATATATATATATATATATATATATATATTGGATGCAATTTGAATGGAGTTAGAGCGAGAAGGACGGTGTGCTCGCACGTGCACAGATGTTTTTAAAACTGCAGCTGCAATAAAACAATTATCTTTACAATTAAAACAACTAAAAGTGATCCCTAAAGCCAGATGTAAAGACATTCAGTCTTTATATTACTGTAGCATAGACTATGCTGCAGAAAATGCAGGCCTACCATCACAATATATTTTGTGTTTACCATGACATGCTAGATCTACATCCATTGTGAACTGCGGTCCATACTGATGTTCCCTGAGCGTTGATTTATCATGCAGATGCCGTAGAGAAACCAGATTTTAGACATTGGGTATAATTTACGTTCCATTCACGCCATGCTGTTCATATAAATAAATAATTTATTAGCATTTTCCGGTTTCTCGCAGTTATTTATCCCGAGAAAAGTGTGTGGTTTTGGGCCGTGAATCTCAGTAACCGGGTTCCCGCCATTCAACCCTAGTCTCGGTGTGTCCATTCCCCTTACGCAAGTCGTAACTTTTCGTTTGCGATGTCTGTGAGAAAGCACAGATTATTGAAACATCGTTGAAGCACATAACACTAAAATGTGAAGCGCGTAATTCAATCTCGATTATTATTTTTCAAACGTTACCGAGGCTACGCTGCGTATGTCACCCAGGTATGTTTCAATGTTATAAGGCTACGAACAAGATGCACAAAATTAGCATGCATGTTGTATTGCTTAGTTACTTTACACCATGTGTATGTGACAAATACAATTTGATTATGACCACTTCACCGCGTGAGTGTTATTAGTCTTTCATAGGTCACACTCTGACCATCACCGTTTCTGAGGAGACCGAATCTGTGTTCCCGGCAGACAAAATTGACATGGAACAAGGATGGTTTTTAAGGTTGTTTTTGTTAGTCTTTTTTTCTTTTTTTTTAGCAAATTAAATAATGTGTCTGGTAATCTGGTTGTAAACATAGCTTCTGACCAAATCACAACCAAAATATACAGTCTTTTCCATGACTTCTTTACCTTGTCATGAAAACATTTCTCGGTTTCTCTTGCTTTACCTGGTTGTAAAAGAGACCCGTTGGTTGTAATCTGGTTATATAGGACGTCTTCTCAACCAGAAAACTAGTTAACAACCAGAAAATGTCATAGACCATGAGCAAAATGTCCACTGGGTTGATACCATAAATCAAACACTACTTCTGTCTTTGTGTCCGACCTAACACCTTTGCTCAATTGCAGGGAAAGTCTGGGTTAACGACAGATCTTCCATACTAAATGTCAGACATTGAACCTGTGAAAATAACTCAAGTTTTAAACTGGAGACAATAGAATAATTTGCCAGCAATCCCTTACACAGTATGCTGCGTTTCTCTTTCTAAGAATGAAAACCCTATCAAACTGAGAGGAAGACTTACCTCACAATTTGAATTCATACATTTTTCTGCCTCATTGATATGATCATCATTCCTTTCCGATCTTAATATTTTGCTCGGTCCTTAATGTCTTTCAGTGGAAAGTCAGACCTACAAGAGCTTCTGAATTCAATTCACTGTTGAGAAAATGTACCTTTTTAAAAAAAAATCATAACTTGCAATATGCCTTTTCCATGTTGCTGTGTGTTTTTAGTCTGTATGAACAAATGTTACATGTATCCACATTGGAATATTCAGTTTTTTTTGTGTTTTTGCATTTGTTGAAAGGTCAATCTTTTTAACTTGGTTTGATAGGCTACACTATGGCAATTTAGTTGCTAATTATTTACCTCAGATTTTTAGCTTGTTGACTGTATGGTTCATTATACATGCATGACATACTATTAATCGATTTTAGCTGCAATCAAGCCCAAGTGCCTCACTATACACTAGTGCAGCGTTTTTCCCAAACTTTGTCCTCGGGACCCCAAGGGGTGCACGTTTTGGTTTTGCCCCCAACACTACACAGCTGACTCAAATAATTGACGCTTGATGATTAGTTGAATCAGCTGTGTAATGCTAGGGGCAAAAAAAAAAAAACTAAGCGCAACAACCCTTGGTGTCCCGAGGACCGAGGTTTAGGGAAACCCAGAACTAGTGTTACACAAACCAACTTTAATGCAAATTTAGTTGCCATTGAGCTCCCTTACTGGGCTGTGTGGAACATGCATGAGCCTCAATTTCCATTGTGTAAGCCAGCATTCATTTAGTACACATACCATGAATTTGTAAAACATTGTGGGTTCTGTTCCGCTTGAAATATTATCAGATACGGCTTATGTTGTAATATCTACTTGATTATATAACCGTCCAGTTGATCAAAACCAATGTGCTGGCATGTTGTATGATGAATGTTAAACTCATTTGATCAGTAATCTTTGTTACTCCGTTGCCCATAACTGGTCGGTACTGTGCCTCCGTAGACCTATTTTTGGGGGTCAAGCATGTCCTGTCCACACTGTATACAGGAGTGGATGTCTTGAGTTGAATTGTACTTGAGCACGCTGCAATCAAGTCACTCTAGCCCTGTTTATACCTGGTGCTAACATGCAGCCTTTTTCCTGCTCTTATCACCACATTCTGATTCTGCCCAATTTTTTTTTTGACAAGTGCAGATTAAAAAAATATATATATATATATAAAAAATGCATTGTGATCTGATAGGTGTAAACAGACAAGATCAGGACGAAGGACACATGTTAGCGGCATGTGTAAACAGGTTCAAATAAGGTTCTCATTTCAGCACCACCGATGGATTTATGTCTACATTCCATATTGTAGACAATGATCATTTTCTTGGTGAAATTTGGAGGGGTGAGGCTGTATCATCGATAATTGAAAAATAACTAAAAACAAATGAAAGGCCTAACACATCCTCTTCCTTTGTCTGTTTAGCTAAATTACAGCTCTCCTTGTATTGAGTTGCTTCTTTCTGCCTTGTTCTGTTTGTACAACTCATGTAAAATATTGTACAATAAAAAGTATTGAGTATAGATGAGGCAATAATGTTGCATTTTGTTTTTTATTTTGTTGAACTAAAAATCTGGGCCCAGAGTTGAGCTATGGCTTCTGTTATTACACACGTGGGCCTGCCATTCCTCACACATCAAACACAACATGAAGCCTAATCCCGTTCAAAAGACCATTCCGCCCAACGCTCGGAAAGTCTGGTGGATCAACGTGTCAAATGTGGCCTTCAATGTATTCGAAATAGGAAAAGTCCCGACCCACAACCAAGGTTCTGGAGCACTCTGCCTTAGTCATTAAAAATCAGTTTATAATCTATATCAACTGTAATATTACTAAATAAATGTATTGTTGTATTAAAAAGTTAAGACTCACTACATTGTATGTACACTTATCTGATAGCAGTCAGATTCACTTTGTAAAATGTTCCAAATGTAACCTTTTTTTAACTAGGCAAGTCAGTTAATGACATTCTTATTTACAATGACGGCCTACCACGGCCAATTGTGTGCCAGCGTCACGGCCGGATGTGATACAGCCTGGATTCAAACCAGGGACTGTAGTGACACCTCTTGCACTGAGATGCAGTGCCTTAGACCCCCCCGCGGGAGCCCTGACTCATGCAAGTCGTCTCACAGATTAAGCCAGTTTACTTCAACTAAACTCAGCAAAAAAAAAGAAACGTCCTCTCACTGTTAACTGAGTTTATTTTCAGCAAACTTAACATGTGTATGAACATAAGATTCAACAACTGAACAAGTTCCACAAACATGTTACTAACAGAAATGGAATAATGTGTCCCTGAACAGGAGGAGGGAGGGAGGGAGGGAGGGGGGGGGGGGGGGGGGTCAAAATCAAAAGTAAGTCAGTGTCTGGTGTGGCCACCAGCTGCATTAAGTACTGCATCTCCTCATGGACTGCACCAGATTTACCAGTTCTTGCTGTGCGATGTTACCCCACTCTTCCACCAAGGCACCTGCACGTTCTCAGACATTTCTGGGGGGGAATGGCCCTAGCCCTCACCCTCCGATCCAACAGGTCCCAGACGTGCTCAATGGGATTGAGATCCAGGCTCTTTGCTGGCCATGACAACACTGACATTCCTGTCTTATAGGAAATCACACACAGAACAAGCATTATGGCGGGTGGCATTGTCATGCTGGAGGGTCATGTCAGGATGAGCCTGCAGGAAGGGTACCACATGAGGGAGGAGGATGTCTTCCCTGTAAAGCACAGCGTTGAGATTGCCTGCAATGACAACAAGCTCAGTCCAATGATTCTGTGACACACCGCCCCAGAACATGACAGACCCTCCGCCTACAAATCGACCATGCACCAGAGTACAGGCCTCGGTGTAATGCTCATTCCTTCGACGATAAGCGCGAATCTGACCATCACCCCTGGTGAGACAAAACCGCTACTCGTCAGTGAAGAGCACTTTTGCCAGTCCTGTCTGGTCCAGCGACAGTGGATTGGTGCCAATAGGCAAAGTTGTTGCTGGTGAGGACCTGCCTTACAACAGGCCTATAAGCCCTCAGTACAGGCTCTCTCAGCCTATTGCGTACAGTCTGAGAACTAGTCAGTAGAGGGAAAGATTGCTCAGTTAATGTACAGAGATCCTTGAAAACCTGCTCAGGACCTCAGACTGGGGCAAAGGCTCACCTTCCAACGACCGTTAGCACACAGCCAAGACAACACAGGAGTGGCTTCGGGACAAGTCTCTGAATCAATCTCCTTGAGTGGCCTAGCCAGAGTCTGGACTTGAAACCGATCAAACATCTCTGGAGAAACATGAAAATAGCTGTGCACCATCCAACCAGACAGAGCTTCAGAGAATTTGCAGAGAAGAATGGAAGACACTCCCCAAATACAGTTGTGCCAAGCTTGTAGCGTCATTCCTAAGAAGACTCGAGGCTGTAATCGCTGCCAAAGATGCTTCAATAAAGTACAGAGTAAAGGGTCTGAATACTTATGTGAATTTAATACATTTCTAAAAACCAGTTTTTGCTTTGTCATTATGGAGTATTGTGTATTGATTGATGAGGGGAAAACAACTATTTAATCCATTTTAGAATAAGGCTATAACGTATCAAAATGTGGAAAAAGTCAAGGTCGGAATTATTTCCAAATGCACTGGATGTAATATATATACAGTTTTTACCATCTTAAAGACAGTTTTTATGATACATCTCTGTTCACAAAAAGGTTATTGATTAGGCCTTTCACTCTTGAAGCTGCCAGTTAAGTCCTATGTGCCATTCTAGCCCATACAACATTTACACATCTTAGTTTAATTTAGTGATTCAGACAGCAAAGTCAGACTAAGGCGCCATCATTCAGGGTTGAATTCAAACAAGACACATTGTCATCAATCGCTCTGTCGAACAATGTGCCTTTTGTAAAAGGGCATTTCCCCCTCGACGTTCGTGGAGAGATCGCATTCATGACAAACTCTGAAGATGCCAGCACAAACGTAAATTTAAAAGTCAAGTGCAATTACGCTTGTCGACAACACACCTTTTGATTGAATTCTGGCCATGGACTTAATTAAGCCCTGAGGTGTTCCCATTACATCTTAATGCCAATCTGACAACAAACAGACACCACATTGAAGGAGTGAGATTTCCCACAATACAGACAACATCATTGGGGTTTCACAGATAATTGTTAATTGCCCAGTGTAAGAAACTGTTCCAAGACATCTGTTACGATGTGACAGTGTTGTTGTTCTTCTCTTTCTGAGCTAAATGCCCTGTACTCCATAACGTGTGCTAACACTGACCACTCAGATCCCTCCAGCACAGACAAGTTAAGAGAGATTGCTTGGGGGTTGTGTTAATAAGATTAGTTTAGTTGATCCAACCGGTCAGTCGGTCTTATTCTTGGCTGCTTCTGCCTTCTGTGCTTTCCTCCTGTTGCCCACCTCTTTCAGTCCCTCCTGGATCTGCTCCAGTGCTTCTTCATCTCCTGCAGACTGGGCCAGAGCCAGGGCCTCCTTGTACAGCTTCACAGACTCTTCAAAAAGATCTAGAAGGAGACAAGAAGGATTGTGTTCATTTGGCACAAAACGGAAAGAAAAACAGGTGGGACGACCTGGAATTGGCCTTTTCCAATAAGACACACATTGTTTTCTATTGCAAAAACGCTTTGAAGCGTTTTCTGTTGCACGCCTTAGTGAACACTACAGAGATGATCAACAGTCGTAAAAAAAAGTCTTCACTGTACCCCCTTGAACTAAATGTTATTCATTAATGTTAATATCTGTACAGTTACTTATGCAGCTGCACCTACTCAAACTGCCGTATTCATCGACCTGGCTAAGGCTTTCGACTCTGTCAATCACAACGTTCTTATTGGCAGACTCAACAGCCTTGGTTTCTCAAATGATTTTCCTCGCTTGGTTCACCAACTACTTCTCCGATAGAGTTCAGTGTGTCAAATCGGAAGGCCTGTTGTCCAGAACTCTGGCAGTCTCTATGGGGGTGCCACAGGGTTCAATTCTCGGGCCGACTCTCTTCTCTGTATACATCAATGATGTTGCTCTTGCTGCTGGTGATTCTCTGATCCAACTCTACGCAGACGACACCATTCTGTATACCTCTGGCCCTTCTTTGGACACTGTTAACTAACCTCCAGATGAGCTTCAATGCCATACAACACTCCTTCCGTGGCCTCCAACTGCTCTTAAATGCAAGTAAAACTAAATGCATGCTCTTCAACCGATCGCTGCCCGAACCTGCCCACCCGTCCAGCATTAAACTAGACGGTTCTGACTTAGAATATGTGGACAACTACAAATACCTAGGTGTCTGGTTAGACTAAACTCTCCTTCCAGACTCACATAAAACATCTCCCATCCAAAATTAAATCTAGAATCGGCTTCCTATTTTGCAACAAAGCATCCTTCACTCATGCTGCCAAACACCCTTGTAAAACTGACCATCCTACCGATCCTCGACTTCGGCAATGACATTTACAAAATAGCCTCCAACACGCTACTCAACAAATTTGATGCAGTCTATCACAGTGCCATCCGTTTTGTCACCAAAGCCCCATATACTATCCACCACGTTGGCTGGCCCTCGCTTCATACTCGTCGCCAAACCCACTGGCTCCGGGTCATCTACAAGTCTCTGCTAGGTAAAGCCCCACCTTATCTCAGCTCACTGGTCACCATAGCAGCACCCACCCATCGCACACGCTCCAGCAGGTATATCTCACTGGTCACACCCAAAAACAATTCTTACTTTGGCTGCCTCTCCTTCCAGTTCTCTGCTGCCAATGACTGGAATGAACTGCAAAAATCTCTGAAGCTGGAGACTCTTGCGTCCCTCACTAGCTTTAAGCACCAGCTGTCAGAGCAGCTCACAGATCACTGCACCTGTACATAGCCCATCTGTAAACAGCCCATCCAATCTACCTCATCCTCATACTGTATTTATTTATCTTGCTCCTTTGTACCCCAGTATCTCTACTTGCACATTCATTTTCTGCACATCCTACCATTCCAGTGTTTAATTGCTATATTGTAATTACTTCACCACCATGGCCTATTTATTGCCTTACCTCTCTTATCCTACCTCATTTGTACATGCTGTATATATTTTTTTTCTACTGTATTATTGACTGTTTCTTCCATGTGTAACTGTGTTGTTATGTGTCGAACTGCTTTGCTTTATTCTTGGCCAGGTCGCAGTTGTAAATGAGAACTTGTTCTGAACTAGCCTACCTGGTTAAATAAAGGTGAAATAAAAAAAATAAAAATCTGTGCGGTCCCACAGGTTTACCCACCTTCTGTGGAAAAACATATTGAAAGTATGCCTATAGGGAGCGATACTTTTTTTCACCGTGGCCGGCGATCACCGTGACGCAACCATTATTGTTTTTTACCACGTCATCACAGTATGCATGCAACCATTTTTTTATTTTATTTTTTTAACTTATGGGTGGTTCCCGGGAATCAAACCCACTATCCTGACATTGCAAGAGTCATGCTCTACCAACGGAGTTACATTCATTTAGCGAATTCACAATAAAAGTTCATGTTGTGACACTGAAAACTGGCTTGTGTTGGAGGAAACCAAGGCCCTCCTAGAGGTTGTCCTCATTTTCATCCCTCCTTACCATTGTGCAGTAGGATGCCTGCCATGTTTCCCAGCAGCACATGTTGGTCAGGGTGGCCGGCTTCTCTGCTCAGCTCCACAGCCTGCTTCACCAGGGACAGAGCCTCATCGTGGCAACCCTGCATGTCCAGGATGGTGGCCAGGTCACTCATCAGCACCAAGGACTGTAGTCAGGACAGCAGAAAGAAAGTAAGAACAGATGAACTTCTAGGTTACAAAACAGCACGGATGCATAAATGATGCATAAATGCCACCCAGTCTGCTGTCCCCACATGCTTCAAGATGGCCTCCCATCGTTCCTGTACTCAAGAAGGCAAAGAACTGAACTAAATGACTAATCGCCCATCACACTGCCCTATCCCATCTGGACAAGAGTAATACCGATGTAAGAATGCTGTTCATTGACTACATCTCAGCATTCAACACCATAGTACCCTCCAAGCTCATCATTAAGCTGGAGGCACTGGGTCTCAACTGCCCTGTGCAACTGGGTCCTGGACTTTGGAGGGCCGCCCCCAGGTGGTGAAGGTAGGAAACAACATCTCCACTTCGCTGATCCTCAACAACGGGGCCCCACAAGACTGCGTGCTCAGCCTCCTCCTGTACACACTGTTCACCCATGACTGCGTGGCCATGCACGCCTCCAACTCAATCATCAATTTTGCATACAACACAACATTAGTGGGCTTGATCACCAACAGGGCTGCATCACCGCCTGGTACACCAACTGCACTGCCCTCAACCGCTCTCTAGAGGGTGGTGTGGTCTGCACAACGCATGACCGGGGTCAAACTACCTGCCCTCCAGGACACCTACAGCACCGCATGTCACAGGAAGGCCAAAAACATCAAGGACAACAACCACACGAGCTACTGCCTGTTCACCCCACTACCATCCAGAAGGCAAGGTCAGTACAGGTGCATCAAAGCTGGGACCGAGAGACTGAAAAACAGCTTCTCTCTCAAGGCCATGCTGCTAAACAGCAATCACTAACTAAGAGAGGCTGCTGCCTACAGAGACTTAGTCACTTTAAACAATACCACTTTAATATATATTTACATATCTTACAATATTTCCATATGAAATGAGTAATGCATCTTATACCATCTATTGCATCTTGTCTATGCCATCGCGCATCCATATATTTATATGTACATATTCTTATTCCATACCTAAAGATGTGTGTATTAGGTAGTTGTGGAATTGTTAGACATTACTGCACTGTCGGAACTAGAAGCACAAGCATTTCGCTACACTCTCATTAACATCTGATGGGTTACAAAACATCAGGACACATAACTGCAAAGCATTTAGACTACATCAGTCTTCTGTGGGTGGGTCTCTCCCTGCTCTTCCTGGTACCTGTGGGCGGGTCTCTCCCTGCTCTTCCTGGTACCTGTGGGCGGGTCTCTCCTTGCTCTTCCTGGTACCTGTGGGCGGGTCTCTCCCTGCTCTTCCTGGACAACTAGTACCTGTGGGCAGGTCTCTCCCTACTCTTCCTGGACATCTAGTACCTGTGGGCAGGTCTCTCCCTGCTCTTCCTGGCCAACTAGTACCTGTGGGCGGGTCTCTCCCTGCTCTTCTTGGCCAACTGGTACCTGTGGGCAGGTCTCTCCCTGCTCTTCCTGGCCAACTGGTACCTGTGGGCGGGTCTCTCCCTGCTCTTCCTGGCCAACTGGTACCTGTGGGTGGGTCTCTCCCTGCTCTTCCTGGCCAACTGGTACCTGTGGGTTGGTCTCTCCCTGCTCTTCCTGGTCAACTGGTACCTGTGGGTGGGTCTCTCCCTGCTCTTCCTGGCCAACTGGTACCTGTGGGTGGGTCTCTCCCTGCTCTTCCTGACAGATCAGCAAGGCTTGCTTGTAGTCCACCACCGCCTGGCTCAGGCGGTGTATAGCGACCATGTAGCGGGCGTGGGAGTCCAGGGTCAGGCCCAGTAGGAGCCGGGTCTCCTTCCGCAACTCCTCTGAAGAGAGGGAGAAACACAAGGATGGATGTTGTCAGCGAGCAAGTTCAATATCAAAAAGGTCACAAGTTGAATGCACAACATACTAAAAGCAAGGTTACACAACTTTTCAGAAGATAACATCGCCCTCTTTATTTAAACGTTCTGATTTTATTGACCAGATCGTGCGAGAGGGTGACCAAGGGGAAAGATATACTCTCTCTACGTCACAGGGTATTAGGCCGGATTCCAGCCTATACCGTCACGGTACATAATATGTGCCTGAGACAGCACCATGACACCAGCCAGGCCACATCATCATTTCAAGCATGGTTGTGGCTGCATTGTGCAATGGTAATTCCTGTCATTGGCAGGGACTTGATTTGGAAGGATTAGGAATGAAAAGTTTTTTTTAAAAAGGGACAGAGAAAAACGCATGGAATGTTCTAGAGGAAAAGCTGCATCAGTCTGCTTGAGACATTCAGTTCACAGGGAGCAGTGTTTGTTGTGCTGTTCTGTCACGCCCCGGATTACAGATGACATTATGAGGGTTTAAATATTGTAATTGGACAACATTTACAAAGAAAGGAGAACAAGGACAGCGCACACACACACTCTGTACTAGAGAGAAGACACCATAGGGCCCAACACAGCTAGAGAAGAGGCTAGGCCTGCACTTTACAATGAACTGACACTGTTGTTCACTGAACAGTACAATGGACTGGCTTTTAAAACAAGATGGCGCTGACGATGGTCACCCTGTTGCTAGCTCCCTGCCAATTTAGCACTCTTGATTATTTTGTATTTTTTTAATGTCTTTTTTTTAAACTTTATTTGATCCGAAAGTTTCTAGTATTATTCCCTATCACCGACAAGCACTTCTGGACATCAGATCGAGATTACTCAAGACAAATTAGTCTTACTGGAGAAGGATACTCCATCTAGACTACCCAAAGCAGTTCCATTGCTTACGAGAGCCCTTTTTCCAAAAAGATGCCGCCAGAGGAGGGGAAGGCGAGCTGGAGTTCTCGTCTAATTAAACCACCCTCCCCTTTCTAGTATATAACCTGCTACTATACAGTCCCTGGACAATAAACTTTGTGAGCTCAGATTTCCTATCAGATATACAAGACACAACCAAGTCTGAGACAGATTATGTTAATCGTGTAGCTTGATCAAGCTACACAGCCCACGGGTTGTAGGTACATCACACGAACAGGGTAAAATAGCTTTGTGGCGCGGAAGAGTACAAACAGACACTGCACTGGCACTCGTAGAATTACACAGGACTTTGAGCTAATTGGAAACAGCATATCCCAAGGCCAGATCCATTGTGGACTTTAAAGGAAAATTCTCCCAAAATTCCACAAAACACATCTCTTCCCTTACTTGCAGGAATAATAAATTGGATCAGTGTTGTTATTCTTCATTCTGAGACGGATAGAAAGCCCTCCTTCGCCTCCCCCTTCGGCATATCAGACCACGCCTCTATTCTGCTATTCCCTGCCTATAGGCAGAAATTAAAACAGGACGCACCAGTGTTAAGATCTGTTCAACGCTGGACTGACCAATCAGAATCCATGCTACAGAACTGTTTTGATCACACAGACAGACATATGTTCCGAGCCGTCTCTGGGAATAACACTGACAAATATACTGACTCGGTCTCTGGGCTGGTTCATCAGGAAGTGCATAGAGGATGTTGTTCCTACAGGGACAATTTGAAAATACCCGAGTTGTGGACTCAAGTCACATGACTTGGACTTGAGACTTGACAAAAAATAACTGACTGATGACTTGAATTTTGTGGCACAGTGTCTGTGGATTACTCTCCACACAGCCAGAGACAGTAGCTGCAGCGTCGCCCTTGCAAAAGAAAACGTGCAACAGACTGGCTAGCGAAACGCACACTCAGCCCTCTGATTGGAACAGCAATATGTCAATCAACACAGGTCAGTGAGCTAGCGAACAGATTGCTGATTTGCTGTACAGCTATGGGATGGGGTGTAGTGTAGGGGAATGCCAAAATAAATATGCAGCTCCGAAAATTGTTTGGTGATCAAGAATAGTAATGGTTTACTTTGCAAGCTCACCAGAAATGGGCCATCAACCAACAATTACTAGCTTAGGCCTTTTTTGACATGTCAAAATAGCTTGAAATGGATCATTTACTTATGAAGCAAACATTTCAAATGTTAAAATTAATTAGTGGTGAAGAAATGATAAAAGTATAGATTGCATCTTCATGCATCTTATAACAAAAACATATATTTTTCTTAGCATTAAAGATTTGTGTGAGTTGCTTTGCTTGTCACACCAAGACCGTGCTGTTTTGACTAAAATGTAAGCCTAGATTTGTGATAATGATGTGAGCTACAGGCAAGTTTGAGTCAAGTGATATGCATTTTTAGCAGACAGCATTGTGCCACACACACACACACACACACACGAGCAGTGTTGGACAGGAGATAGACGAGGATCCTGTTTAGGGCTGTGATGATACCAGTATCGTGATCTTTTTTTTTTGCCATTGAAAAAACTAAGCAGACCAAACTATTTTGCCCTTTAAAAACCTTCTGTATGTAAAGTAGCGTGACATACTGTAGCTTGGAAAATAAATAAATGTGACTCTGGATGACAACATAATGATGACATCATCCAGAGTCTCACACACACACACACAATCTTATGCTATTACAGCTAAAAACTATTTGAAGGTTTGGTCGTTAGATACCCGATTGCTCCTCAGCAGGAAGTTCCTTGAATTTCTCCAACTTGGTTTCAAGGGATTCAGTGCAAAACTGGAAACCCATCTCTGCCAAGTCATTCCTGAGAAGAAACAAACAGGTTACAGTTGGTAAATGGTGCACCGTGGTACTGGGAGGTGGTTCATGAAAATGTAGTCCTATAATACAGGACTACAACCAAGCGCAGGGAGAAAAAAAAACATTCTCAACTGAAAACCTTTGGATAGAGGCCTTCTAATGGTGTATAGGCACACTCTTAATCAACTAAGCTGGCTGGCTGGCTCCTATCAGAGACTTACTTGTATCGATTAAAAGTATGCATCAAAAAGGTGCCTCCTAATTTAGATGATGTCCATTATTTAAGAGGTAAGGACCACTAAAACTCATTTGGTTGCCTTAAACCTTGAAGCTGATCCAATTGCTCCAATGTCCATTTAAACTCACATGAAGACATCTACTTTTGAAGTTCACTTACTTCTCCTGGCCGGCATATATGGTAGCGAGCTTCAAGGACATCTCAATGACCCCATTGTCATCCTATGAACCCGAGGGAGAGAGAAAAAGACCGAAGTAGCAATATAGCATTGAGTGTCTGGACCACAATGCACTGCCAATGGTTTCTGAATTGACGGAGCTGAGCCCAAAACTATTCCAGAAAGTCCTTCTTTCTTCAAAATGGACAATAGATAGATTGTCCTCTTCATTTCAAAATCAAAAAGCTGCTTCAGTACCCAGCGACTCTACTGTCCAGATGTCACAACAATTCTATTCCTCTGCTATTAATAAAATATATGCCATGTAGCAGACGTTTTTATCCAAAGTGACTTACAGTAATGCGTGCAGACATTTTTATATAATTTACCCCGTTAACCTCTTACTTAGACACACGACCAACCCTCACCTGTGGTGTTCCTTCGGACAACATGAAACTCATGGCCACTTTGAAGAGTTTCTCTGCCTGAGGGAGAAGAGCACAGGGGTCACTGGAAGTCAGCAAAACAGCTCAAAACACAAGCATAAAATAAAATAAATACAATCACATTAACCTCTGCTCAATTGTCATTTCAATGAATGATGTACCACGAATTCTTGAAGAAAATACTTATGAATGCCTCATGAGCTGAGTACAACTGAATGGTTTCAAAGGTAGACTCCGCAATATGACATCATCTTCACCTCCAGCTTACAGACATCCACAAAAACAGGATAGAAAAAAAATGCCAAGTCTTCCCCTATTGGCTCTTCTCAATCTGTGCCCTCCTTTGAAGAACACATACATTAGGAAACGTCAATAGTGGCAGTTCTCCTTGCAGATTTTTAACGTAGTTCATTTTGATAAGCAGGATCCCAAAAGTGGGACAGTAGGTGGGGGTTCACTGAAGAGGAGAAAGAGTGGCGACCTCTGCTATTACTCACATTATCCAGCTGACCTTGGACATAGGCAAGGTTCGCCATCTGTAGAGACCGGGGACAATAAAACAACAATAATGATGTGCGGCTGACTTTGTGGCAACTGTGGCATTAATACCATGCATGGCATTACATGATTAAATGCTTACAGAAATTCCTGAGTAAGCATATTACTCCATCAAAGTGTATTGAGTGATACCTCAAAACTATCGTTATCACAACATGTATCAATGTGTGTGCAATATCACTATTGCAAGAGGCTGCGATTCTTAAATTCACTCTGTAATGCACAAAGACCAATCACGTGTCAAATGAGTCCAGTCAACCACACATGTTCCCACAAGTTCACTGTGTAAGCTAATAAACACGGTTTGAAGCACATTTGAACAGGTTAAAAACGTCCTGTTAAATAGTCAAGGCTTTTACCAAGCTGTAGGTGTAGATGATAGCTTGTGTATTGTTAGTCTGGTGGGCCAGCGCGATGGCCTGGTGGAGGAATCCATTGGCTCCATGCAACTGCCCCCGCATCATACTGAGCTTGAACACAACACACACACCAATGTTACTCAGACATAACATGTAAAGAAATGACACTTCATAATGTCTAGAACAGATATGACAAACATTTGGGTCTGAATTGATACAATTAAAATGATGTTACGTTGATGACACTTACACGGAACCCAAACCGGCTGCGCACGTGCGCCATCGTGCATAAATGTATTTGGTCCCCCCACACCAAACGCGATCACGACACACAGGTTAAAATATCAAAACAAATTAATATCAATGATATTAATTTGGGGACAGGTCAAAAAGCACTAAACATTTATGGCAATTTAGCTAGTTAGCTTGCACTTGCTAGCTAATTTGTCCTATTTAGCTAGCTTGCTGCTGCTATCTAATTTGTCCTATTTAGCTAGCTTGCTGTTGCTAGCTAATTTGTCCTATTTAGCTAGCTTGCTGTTGCTAGCTAATTTGTCCTGGGATATAAACATTAGGTTGTTATTTTACCTGAAATGCACAAGGTCCTCTACTCCAACAATGAATCCACACATAAAAACAGTCAACCGAATCGTTTCTAGTAATCTCTCCCCTTTCCAGGCTTTTTCATCGTTTAACTTATATGGTGATCGGCATCTAAACTTTCATAGTATTACCACGACAACTGTCAACAGTTCGTCTTTCAATCACCCACTTGGGTATAACCAATGAGGAGATGGCACGTGGGTACCTGCTTCTATAAACCAATGAGGAGATGGGAGAGGCAGGACATGCAGTGCGATCTGCGTCAGAAATAGGAATGACTTCTATTTTAGCCCTTGGCAACAGATGCTCGTTGGCGCGAGCAGTGTGGGTGCAATAATTGAATAACATAGATTCCTAAATTTATTTTGCAACGCTCGCGAGCGGTGTAGTCAGGGTGTTAGATTCACAAGATTGCATATAATCTCTTGGCAAATACAGTTGCATGGTACAGTACTTCTCGTTGAGATTAAGATTCTAGGTAGAAACTGGATTGAGGAGTTGCCTGCATCAATGACAATTAGTTACCTTGGCTCTCTTCAAAAGTAAAATAATCTCATCTTCTTTCTTCTGGGCATCAGTTCTGGTGTCCTCCTCAGCTTTGCTGAAGAGAGAGAACGCTATGAAGGGGGGGGGGGGGGTATATCACAAAACATTTAGGTCACTCAGTAACTCAAATGACCTATTATGAACGTCATCCACGGTCATATGTTGAAGGACTCATAATAATGCAAATCATATGCACATCAATGTAAAAGATCGATGAGAGTCTCTTGGTAGAAGTTTCATGTATTGACAATGACACACACACACACACACACTAGGGAAGAGTATTTTAAACATCTAACATGACAATAACTTACTTACCAATTACACTCCCCATTGCATAAGTCCAGTTACTAGTAGCACGACTATTTTCATCGCCATTGCTTTCGCAGCTGCGGTATAGCGGTGACCTTCTGTGCACAGTAGCATGGATAGCATACGATTGAGAAGTCGTCCTTTTCAGACATTTCAATGATTGTGTCCTCGCGTGAACTCGACTATCTAAAGACAGGTTGCGGAAGCCCTCTGCCATACATTGCTTTATTTGATTCCTATTAGTAAAGAATGCACGAGTGACAGCGGGTAACGCCATTTTAAAAAACATTACAATTCAGTCGGAGGTTTTGGTGGAAAACCAAAACACGTCACTCCCTGTAATCAAAAAGCGTTCAACATAAAAGGGAAGTTGTACATAACAGCAATAATATTAATTATAATCTTTTCGCATATGTATTGAATACATCAATGTTTTTATTTTCTATTTTGAAGGGCAATACAAAAAAAATTGTGCCGGAAGTGATTCTATGCGCCTGCGGTCAATACGACTAACTTTAGTTGATTTATTTATGAGCATCTGAAGTGTACTTTTTCCTAAATGTCTAAAGTACAGCTGTTGAATGTGTTTATTACCGTGCGATTAACAGCAGTAGCTGTTGAGTTATTTGGTACAATGGGAAAAAAGGTTGCAGAGGAGCATCAGAAACGATTAAACAACCGTGGCTGACGAGATTTTCATGGCAGTGGAAAAAACGATAGCAGGTGAAGGTTCACCTTACAACAGGACAACAACAATAAGCACACAGCTAAGAAAATGCAGGAGTGGCTTCAGGACAAGTCTCCGAATGTCCTTGAGGGGCCCGGACATGAACCCGATCGAATTTCTGGAGAGACCTGAAGATAGCTGTGAAGCGAAACTCCCCATCCAACCTGACATAGCTTGAGAGGATCTGCAGAGAAGAATGTGAGAAACTCTCCAAATAAAGGTGTGCCATTTTTATTAAATTAGCAAACATTTCTAAAACCCTTTTTCTGCTTTGTCATTATGTGGTATTGTGTGTAGATTGATGGGGAAAATGTTTTATTCAATTTGAGAATGAGGCTGTAACGTAACAAAATGTGGAAAAAGTCAAGGGCTGAATACTTTTCAAAGACACTGTATATTTCCACACTGTGAAATTGAGAAAATTATTATAATGTCCTTTTGGTCTAAGCGCTATTAGAAAATAAAGACATGTATATGGTGGGATGGAGTTCTGGTTTGCCTAGTGACGTCACATGCTTCTAGACCAATAGAAAAGAGTTCCAAACCTCTTTGCCAATAACATTTAGTTTTCTAGTTAACATGGTACCCGCAAAACACCAGTCTCAACGTCAACAGTGAAGAGGCGACTCCGGGATGCTGGCCTTTTAGGCAGAGTTCCAGTGTCTGTTATTTTGCCCATCTTAGTCTTTTCTTTGTATTGGCCAGTCTGAGATATGGCTTTTTCTTTGCAACTCTGTCTAGAAGGCCAGCATCCCGGAGTCGCTTCTTCACTGTTGACGTTGAGACTGGTGTTTGTGGGTACTATTTAATGAAGCTGCCAGTTGAGGACTTGAGGCGTCCGTTTCTCAAACTAGACACTAATGTACTTGTCCTCTTGCTCAGTTGTGCACTGGGGCCTCCCACTCTTTCTATTCTGTTTAGAGACAGTTTGCGCTGTTCTGTGAAGGGAGTAGTACACAGCGCTGTACGAGATCTTTAGTTTCTTGGCTAACATAATTGCAAAAGGGTTTTCTAAACTTCTAAACTTGGATTAGCTAACACAACATGCCGTTGCTGATAATGGGCCTCTGTACGCATATGTAGATATTCCATTAGAAATCTGCTGTTTCCAGCTACAATAGACATTTACAACATAAACAATGTCTACACTGTATTTCTGATCAATTTGATGTTATTTTAATGGACCAAAAAATGTGCTTTACTTTAAAAAACAAGGACATTTCTAAGTGATCCCAAACATTTGAACGGTAGTGTGTGTGTGTATGTATATGTGTATATACAGTGGGGCAAAAAAGTATTTAGTCAGCCACCAATTGTGCAAGTTCTCCCACTTAAAAAGATGAGAGAGGCCTGTAATTTATCATAGGTACACTTCAACTATGGCAGACAAAATGAGAGAGAAAAAATCCAGAATATATAACAAAGTATTGAGAAACTTTTGTTATTGACCAAATACTTATTTTCCACCATAATTTGCAAATAAATTCATTAAAAATCCTACAATGTGATTTTCTGAATTTTTTTTCTAATTTTGTCTGTCATAGTTGAAGTGTACCTATGATGAAAATTGCAGGCCTCTCATCTTTTTAAGTGGGAGAACTTGCACAATTGGTGGCTGACTAAATACTTTTTTGCCCCACTGTGTATACAGAACTGACCAGTGATTCTCCGCTTCTCTCTGCAGTAAATCCAGACTGTTCTGCAGTAAAGAGTGAAATCATTAACTCTTGATGGGGAGGAGAGTGAAGGACTGCTATTAGGACTAAAGACACTGGGAAAGAAAGGACAACGTTCTTATCTGTACAAAAGCTTAGACAACCAATAAGCTCAAAGCACCATTGATGTCTCACACAGGGAAGAAACTTAACATGTGTCGTGTGTGCAGTATGGGCTTTATCAGAGCAATACATTAAAAATATATATATAAAAAAAAAACACCAGAAATTTCAGAGAATAGAAATTATTCAGGTGTTCCATGTGCAGTAAATGTTTTAAACCAGCCTAATAAGACATTAGAGAATTCATACAAGGGAGAAAGCATATCGTTGCAAAGCACTGACTGTAATTACAAACTAGACCCGGCATATGAGAAGTCACACAGGGGAGAAATGCTTCAGTTGTCCCGTGTGCAAAAAATGCTTCTCAGTTCCAAGCTCTGTAAAGAATGCATATGAAGAGAGATCACATTGCACTGAATGTGACGAATCCTTCATAGCAGAGAGACACCTGGCCGTTCATACATAGATTCACACAAGGGAGGGAGGGGGGGGGGGGGGGGGGAAACACACAAGGTGTCCTGTGTGCAATGAATCCTATTATTAGCAGTTTGGATAAGCATCAGAGAATGCACACAGAGAGAAACCATATCAGTGTAAAGAATGTGGCAAATCCTTCAGATGTATGAGATTGCTGGTCGTTCATACGACATATCACACAGAGGAGAAATCACACAAATGTCCTGTGTGCAGTAAATGCTATTTCAGAGTCAGCGATTTTCAAAATTCATCTGAGAATTCACACAGGTGGAAAAGACGTGGCAAATCCTTCTAGGTGCGTAACCTATTGCTCAATCAATCAAAATGTTATTGGTCGCATTCGCGAAATACAACAGGTTTACAGTGAAATGCTGACTTACGAGCCCCTAACCAACAATGCAGTTTCAAAAAAATACGGAAAAGAATAAGAGATAAAAGTAACAAGTAATTAAAGAGCAGCAGTAATATATATATATATATATATATATATATATATATATATATATATAGGACATTTGTGTGATTTCTCCTCTGTGTGATACTTCGTATGAACGACCAGCAATCTCATACATCTATAGGATTTGCCACATTTTTGCTGGTTGCTGGTACAGAGTCAATGTGCGGGGGCAGCAGTTAGTTGAAGAATCACACAGCAGGAAAAACATGTTGCTGCAATGAATGTGGCAAATTGGTTCAGAGGAAAAACCAAAGTCTTAACAGGGCATATGAGGATTCACACAGGGGAGAGGCCCTATAAGTGCCTTTATATGTGAGAAATCCTTCATGTGTTCTAATGTTCTAAAACTCCGCCGGTTACCTCAGTCTAAAGAGAAGACCTAATGCTGCCATGAATGTGGCAAATGGTTCAAAACCGAGAAGTACCTGGACAGTCCTATGACGACTCACTCTAAAGAGAAGACCTACTGCTGCCATAAATGTGGCAAATGGTTCAAAACCAAGAAGTACCTGGACAGTCCTATGACGACTCACACGGGAAAGAAGAAATCGTACTGCTGCAATGAATGTGGCAAATGGTTCAAAACCAAGAAGTACCTGGACAGTCCTATGACGACTCACACGGGAAAGAAGAAATCGTACTGCTGCCATGAATGTGGCAAGTGCTACAAAGTAAAGCAGAGTCTTTAACGGCTCACATGATGACTCACACAGGGTCGAAAACATTTTGCTGCCGTGAATGTGGCAACGGATACCTGGATGTGCATTTGAGGACTCACAAAGGAAAGAAACCACTCTTCTTCACTGTTGACGTTGAGACTGGTGTTTGTGGGTACTATTTAATGAAGCTGCCAGTTGAGGACTGGCATGTAGTGAATGTGGCAAACGCTACCATGAAAAGGCAAGTCTAACAAAGCATATGAGGACTCACACAAGGGGAGTAATCATATGTGTGACCTGCGTGTGAGAAAACGTCTTGTATTTCAGTTTCTGATCTAAGTCGCTGCATTTTTTTGCAACATCTGTGGCAAATTCTCACATGTGATCCATGAGAGAAGCACCACACACTGTCCATGTGTTTTCTGGAGGGATCCCATCTTATGTAGAGGCCAAAAAGAAACTGAATGAACACCTATTGAGTTTGATGGGCAGCGAGTAGCATAAACACTTATGTGAACAATGCTTGGTGTAAAAGCTATTCCCAAAGTAAAAAAGTGTGTAAACAGAGCTATGGAGGGCACATACCAATCCACTGCAATTTGTCAGTCAAAAGAGGGAAAAGCTAATTATTATATCTGACACCTTAAGAGACAATTCCCCCCAGGTTACAACTCTTGTTTGATTTTAGATGTGACAACTAGTTCAGGATGTGGGATTGTGGGTAGGGAGGTAGGGAAGTATGGTACACAAAAACATGTTTTTTTTTTGTCTGTACATTGACCATTTTTTTTGTAACTTTTCTCAAAATGCACCTGTTTACATTTCAGCCATTATGCTTTTATGTTGGTATCAATAAAAACACGTAAATCCCATATTGCTGTTTTTTTCAATAGCAAAGCAAGTCAGTGTCCCTATGATGGAATGTCACTCAGGACATCTGAAGCACTGAGTTATTTTTTGTCAACCTATTTTCAAATGAGAAAAGGCCTAGGATCTGGTTTCAATGATGTACTCTTGGTATAGAGGACCTTATCCGCTTGAATAAAATACTAAATAGTAACTAGCAAGATGGAGATCACATAGGTTATTTTAAATTAGTGCATTTTGGAAGTGGCTAGTTTGCATCGACTACCTTCACTAAAACCACTGCCTGCAAACTTTGGTTTCAAATCGTGACGTTCTGGTATGTCTGCCTCGTGATTTGTTGGGAGAGTTTTTGTCACAATGTTCTGAACCTGACCTGTCCTGTTCAACAATTCCCCTCCCCCTCCTGTCATTTCTTCTTCTGTGGTTTTTAAATGTAAAGGTACATTACCGCCACCAACTGGACTGGAGTGTGAACAAGAGACATGGAAGGTCTCTAGACCAGGGGTATATTCATTAGTCAGATTCCTACTAATGAATACCTAGACCCTACCCATTAATCCCAACTCCCTAAGGAAACAAAATACATAATTAAATATTGCATCAACTGAAGGTTTTCTCAACAGTTCAATTAAACTTGGCTCTTCAATACTATTATTTCGTAGATCTACACTGAACAAAAATATAAACGCAACATGCAACAACTTCAAAGATTTTGCTGAGTTACAGTTCATATAAGGAAATCAGCCAATTTAAATACATCATTAGGCCATAATCTATGGGTTTCACATGACTGGGAATACAGATATGAATATGTTGGTCACAGATACCTTAAAGGTAGGGGCGTGGATCAGAGAGACAGTCAGCATCTGTTGTGACCACCATTTATTTGCCTCATGCGGCACGGCACATCTCCTTCTCACAAAGTTGACCAGGCTGTTGATTGTGGCTTGTGGAATGTTGTCCCACTCCTCGTCAATGGTGGTGCGAAGTGGCTGGATATTGGCGGGAACTGGAACATGCTGTCATACGCGTAGGTCCAGAGCATCCCAAACATGCTCAATGTGTGACATGTCTGGTGAGTATGCAGGCCATGGAAGAACTGGGACATTTTCAGCTTCCAGGAATTATGTTCAGATCCTTGCGGCATGGGGCTGTGCATTATCATGCTGAAACGTGATGGCGGTCGATAAATGGCACAACAATGGGCTTCAGGATCTTGTCACGGTATCTCTGTGCATTCAAACTGCCATTGATAAAAATACTATTTTTGTTCGTTGACCGTAGTTTATTACCCCACCCACACCATGGGGCACTCTTCACAACGTTGACAGCAGCAAACTACTCACCCACACGCCAGCCATCTGCCTGGTACAGTTTAAACGGAGATTCATCCGTGAAGAGCACACTTTTCCATCATGCCAGTTGCCATCGAAAATGAGCATTTGCCCACTGAAGTTGGCTACGACACCAAACTGCAGTCAGGTCAAGACCCTAGTGAGGACAAAGAGCAACGCAGATGAGCTTCCCTGAGACCGTTTCTGACAGTTTGTACAGAAGTTCTTTGGTTGTGCAAACCCACAGTTTCATCAGCTGTCAGGGTGGCTGGTCTCAGACGATCTCGCAGGTGAAGAAGCCAGATGTGGAGGTCCTGGGCTGGCGTGGTTACAGTGCCTTGCGAAAGTATTCGGCCCCCTTGAACTTTGCGACCTTTTGCCACATTTCAGGCTTCAAACATAAAGATATAAAACTGTATTTTTTTGTGAAGAATCAACAACAAGTGGGACACAATCATGAAGTGGAACGACATTTATTGGATATTTCAAACATTTTTAACAAATCAAAAACTGAAAAATTGGGCGTGCAAAATTATTCAGCCCCCTTAAGTTAATACTTTGTAGCGCCACCTTTTGCTGCGATTACAGCTGTAAGTCGCTTGGGGTATGTCTCTATCAGTTTTGCACATCGAGAGACTGAAATTTTTTCCCATTCCTCCTTGCAAAACAGCTCGAGCTCAGTGAGGTTGGATGGAGAGCATTTGTGAACAGCAGTTTTCAGTTCTTTCCACAGATTCTCGATTGGATTCAGGTCTGGACTTTGAATTGGCCATTCTAACACCTGGATATGTTTATTTTTGAACCATTCCATTGTAGATTTTGCTTTATGTTTTGGATCATTGTCTTGTTGGAAGACAAATCTCCGTCCCAGTCTCAGGTCTTTTGCAGACTCCATCAGGTTTTCTTCCAGAATGGTCCTGTATTTGGCTCCATCCATCTTCCCATAAATTTTAACCATCTTCCCTGTCCCTGCTGAAGAAAAGCAGGCCCAAACCATGATGCTGCCACCACCATGTTTGACAGTGGGGATGGTGTTCAGCTGTGTTGCTTTTACGCCAAACATAATGTTTTGCATTGTTGCCAAAAAGTTCAATTTTGGTTTCATCTGACCAGAGCACCTTCTTCCACATGTTTGGTGTGGCTTGTGGCAAACTTTAAACGACACTTTTTATGGATATCTTTAAGAAATGGCTTTATTCTTGCCACTCATCCATAAAGGCCAGATTTGTGCAATATACGACTGATTGTTGTCCTATGGACAGAGTCTCCCACCTCAGCTGTAGATCTCTGCAGTTCATCCAGAGTGATCATGGGCCTCTTGGCTGCATCTCTGATCAGTCTTCTCCTTGTATGAGCTGAAAGTTTAGAGGGACGGCCAGGTCTTGGTAGATTTGCAGTGGTCTGATACTCCTTCCATTTCAATATTATCGCTTGCACAGTGCTCCTTGGGATGTTTCAAGCTTGGGAAATATTTTTGTATCCAAATCCGGCTTTAAACTTCTTCACAACAGTATCTCGGACCTGCCTGGTGTGTTCCTTGTTCTTCATGATGCTCTCTGCGCTTTTAACGGACCTCTGAGACTATCACAGTGCAGGTGCATTTATACAGAGACTTGATTACACACAGGTGGATTGTATTTATCATCATTAGTCATTTAGGTCAACATTGGATCATTCAGAGATCCTCACTGAACTTCTGGAGAGAGTTTACTGCACTGAAAGTAAAGGGGCTGAATAATTTTGCACGCCCAATTTTTCAGTTTTTGATTTGTTAAAAAAGTTTGAAATATCCAATAAATGTCGTTCCACTTCATGATTGTGTCCCACTTGTTGTTGATTCTTCACAAAAAAAATACAGTTTTATATCTTTATGTTTGAAGCCTGAAATGTGGCAAAAGGTCGCAAAGTTCAAGGGGGCTGAATACATTCGCAAGGCACTGTACATGTGGTCTGCGGTTGTGAGGCCAGGTGGATGTACTGCCAAATGATCTAAAACCCTTACACAGCCTGGAGGTGTGTTAAGTCATTATCCTGTTGAAAAACAAATTATAGTCCCACTAAGCGAACACCAGATGGGATGGCGTATCGCTGCAGAATGCTGTGGTAGCCATGCTGGTTAAGTGTGCCTTGAATTCTAAATAAATCAGACATTGTCAACAGCAAAGCACCATCACACCTTCTCCATGCTTCACAGTGGAACCACGCATGCGGAGATCATCTGTTCACCTACTCTGCGTCTCACAAAGACAGTCCTGTAGTAGTGGTTTATTTGCAGCAATTCGACCATGAAGGCCTGATTCACGCAGTCTCCTCTGAACAGTTGATTTTGAGATGTCTGTTACTTGAACTCTAAAGCATTTATTTGGGCTGCAATCTGAGGTGCAGTTAACTCTAATGAATTTATCCTCTGCAGCAGAGGTAACCCTGGGTCTTCCTTTCCTGTGGCGGTCCTCATGAGAGCCAGTTTCATCATAGCGCTTGATGGGTTTTGCGACTGTACTTGAAGAAACTTTGAAGTTCTTGAAATTTTCCGGATTGACTGACCTTCATGTCTTAAAGTAATGATGGTCTGTTGTTTCTCTTTGCGTATTTGAGCTGTTCTTGCCATAATATGGACTTGGTCTTTTACCAAATAGGGTTATCTTCTGTATACCCCTCTACCTTGTCACAACACAACTGATTGGCTTAAACGCATTAAGATGGAAAGAAATTCCACAAATTAACTTTTATTAACAAGGCACACCTGTTAATTGAAATGCATTCCAGGTGACTACCTCATGAAGCTGGTTGAGAGTGCCAAGCTGTCAAGGCAAAGTGTGGCTACTTTAAAGAATATCAATGATAAAATAATAATATTTGTTTGACACTTTTTTGGTTACTACATGATTCGATATGTGTTATTTCATCGTTTTGATGTCTTCACTATTATTCTACAATGTAGAAAATAGTCAAAATAAACAGTATACAAAACATTAAGAACACTGGCTCTTTCCATGACATAGATGAAAGCTATGATCCCTTAGAGGTCACTTGTTAAAAAATAATTGTACCTTTATTTAACTTGGCAAGTCAGTTAAGTACACATTCTTATTTACAATGACAGCCTACCGGGGAACAGTGTCTTGTTCAGGGGCAGAACGACGCTAGGTCAATTATGCGCCGCCCTATGGGACTCACAATCTTTGTGTCAAGAACTGCAACGCTGCTGGATTTTTTACTCAATAGTTTCCCGTGTGTATCAGGAATGGTCCACATCCAGCCAACTTGACAACTGTGGGAAGCATTGGAGTAAAAATAGGCCAGCATCCCTGTGGAATGCTTTCGACACCTTGTAGAGTCCATGCCCCAATGAATTGAGGATGTTCTGAGGTGGGGGGGGGTAACTTTTACTTCACTACATCCTTAAAGAAAATAATGTACTTTCTACTCCATACATTTTCCCTGACACCCAAAAGTAATTGTTACATTTTTAAGGCTTAAGAGGACAGGAAAATGGTCCAATTCACTCACTTATCAAGAGAACATCCCTACTGCCTCTGATCTCGTGGACTCACTAAACACAAATGCTTTGTTTGTAAATGATGTCTGAGTGTTTTATTCTGTAAATCTGGTTTGCTTAATATAAGGAAACTTAAATATATTTTAGCATTTAAAATCAAGTATTTAAAATCAAATACTTATGGACTTTTACTCAAGTAGTATTTTACTGGGTGACTCACTTTTACTCAAGTATCACAATTTAATATTTTTTCCATCAATGGAAAATGTTGGGTTTTTTATTTTGCATGTTGCTTCTCAGCATTGTACAGCAACACATTGTCAATATCCTTTACAAACTGCAAATGTAAGTATACACGATTTAAATAAGCACAAAATAAGTAGCCCATATGCATTTTGAACTTGCAAAAGATGTAAGAAGCTATATGGTTCATGTTGCCAGCAGCATACCATCCCACTGCTGGCTTTCCTCTGAAGCTAAGCAGGGTTGGTCCTGGTTGGTCCCTGGATAGGAGACCAGATGCTGCTGGAAGTGGTGTTGGAGGGCCAGTAGGTGGCACTCTTTCCTCTGGTCTAAAAATAATATCTTGGGGACATTGCCTTTTGTAAGGTGCCATCTTTTGGATGCGATGTTAAATGGGTGTCCTGACTCTCTGTGGTCACTAAAGATCACTCTCTGTGGTCACTAAAGATCCCCTGGCACTTATTGTAGGGGTGTTAACCCCGGTGTCCTGGCTAAATTCCCAAATATTGCCCTCATACCATCTTGGTCACCTAATCATCCCCATTCCTCTCCCCTGTAACTATTCCCCAGGTTGATGCTGTAAATGAGAATGTGTTCTCAGCCGATTTACCTCTTAAAATAAGGGTTAAAAATAAATATTGTGTTTCACAATGATAATGTGTTACTATCCAGTAATGAATGTCCACAGAACTACTTTGCCCCATACATGTTACACACAGAATAATTAACTGTTGTGAAAGCCACAAAATGTCATCCTTTTTTTTTCCAAATATGAATTACTGTATATTTGTTCAGTAAATGTGTTTTGAAAAAATAAAAAGTACAGCTTTTTTCCGGTAAAACTCTGCCCAGGAGGGCCCAATGTTCTAAATAAAAAGTACAGTAGGTGGCAGTGCAATATTGGTTACGACGTTTCCGCCAATGAATGAACAGAGACCAGTGTTTACGACCTTTTTACGACAAAAGGTTATTTATTTCCCGTGTTTACATCCAAACCTTGTTCAATACCAGAGATGCCCAACGCTATATAGTTGCAAATGCAAAAACGGCATCGGATGGAAGCTTTGAGAGACGGTTAGTTATGTTACTCTCATAGAAACTCATTCCTTGTCGGGATCTAGCAAACATTTGGTGTAGAATTTGGTCTGAAAACGTTATTCATACGCTCCATTGTTTACATTTTGGTGGCACGTGTTGAGGGTTTGAAGTGTAAAGCAATTTTGATGTTCAGTTTGCATAATCGCACGAGTCTGATATTTAGAGGTATTTAAGTCACATTTCCACCAACCAGCTGTAGTTATCTGTTCATATAGTAGAAATCCTAGAGAAATACTTGACCTGGAGGCGAGAGAAACGCACAGCTGTTTAGGCGAGGTGCTGGCAAGCGGAATGTAACGCTTGACAAATAAACTCTAGGAGCTCAGATGCAATAATTTAATAACCAACGTTTCGACAGTCAAGCTGTCTTCCTCAGGGTATAATGACAAAAATTACGGGTCACTAGTTTATATAGTGTCAAAGGACACACAGGTGTCTGTAATCATGGCCGGGTATGGCTTGATATCATTGGTTACTTTACAGATATAAATTGATATACGATCATAGATACAATTTGGCTATATAAGCCTACAAACATTTACAATGACTAGCAAAATCACAAGAATGGTGCTACGATGCTCCGAGATTCGTACTTTTAATTTGCGCTTCATTTCACCCACATCATTTTTACCACAAGGACAAGTTATAAGATAAATAACTGCCTTAGTGGAGCACTTGGTAACAACAATTTTTTGGGGATCTCTTTCCCTGTTTGGGTGTGTTTGAAGGATCTACATTTGTAAGTGCCATTGCTGAGTGCAGCCATTACACTTGTGCAGGGGTATTTTGGGGTGGTAAATCAGAGTTTTTTTTTTTACTGCAGGAATATGACCAAGGGAGTGTCAGAAAAAACATTCCCGATACTGTCATCGGATCTTAGAATTTTTCCTTGGACTACTCATAAGATACCTGCCAAGAAAGGGTTATCAAATAACAGGCTTTTTGGAAGGTCTCTTGTTATCCAGTTCACTGCATTTGTGCCTGCAGTAGGTCTCCCTCTCCCCCGATCATCTCTGTTATCCAGCTAACTGCATTTGTGCCTGCAGTAGGTCCCCCGATCATCTCTGTTATCCAGCTAACTGCATTTGTGTCTGCAGTAGGTCTCCCTCTCCCCCTATCATCTCTGTTATCCAGCTAACTGAATGTGTGTCTGCTGTAGGTCTCCCTCTCCCCCTATCATCTCTGTTATCCAACTAACTGAATTTGTGTCTGCTGTAGGTTTCCCTCTCCTCCTATCATCTCTGTTATCCAGCTAACTGCATTTGTGTCTGCAGTAGGTCTCTCTCCCCCTATCATCTCTGTTATCCAGCTAACTGAATGTGTGTCTGCTGTAGGTCTCCCTCTCCCCCTATCATCTCTGTTATCCAGCTAACTGAATGTGTGTCTGCTGTAGGTCTCCCTCTCCCCCTATCATCTCTGCGTCTGTTGGTTCCTCCCCTGCGGCTGGTGTCTGCAGCTCTATGGCAAGTTGTTCAGCAGAGAGACGTAATGGACTACGGGTTGGTGGAGGAGTTTGTCACCACTGTGTTGGAGAGAGTTCCTGATATGATGAGTTACAGGGAGAGAGTCCAACTCATCATGGGGCTGCGAGCACAGGTGAGAGATGGTGCTGATTGGTGGAGACGAGGGAGTGGCCAGAGTTCCTCAACTCTCATCTCCTGATGTCAGTGCTCAGTTTTGTTTGTTTGTTGGCCCACCCACCAGTCTAACTTTTACTTCATCAGCTGGTTCTGGAGTTGTGTCGCTCTGATCACCTAGCCAACCCTGAGACCATCCAGCCACATCTGAATAGGATGAAGACCTGTATCATCACCCATAGGGGCAAGGAGGTTAGTACTACCCAGTAACAGATCAAGACTTGTAACGCTGCTACTTAGTTGAATTTATTATGACTGAGCTATCCCATACTTGCTGTAGATTTCTGATCCAGAGGTGGAAGCGTCAGAATCAAACTTCCTGAAGCTGATTCAAACTCTGCTGGAAGACCCAGTCGAGAAGGAATACTTCTTTCAGGTCAGTTTTGTAACTAAGGAGCTGCTGATGATTTTAGATTTTATTTGATTAGGATCTCATTTAGTCCTCATTCTCTCTAATCTTCCAAGAATCCTTGATGGTGATGACTCCAGAGTGAATGCTTTTACAAGGAATTGAAACTTATTATTAGATTTTTTTTAAAGTACTGAATATTGGGCCTCCCGAGTGGCGCAGTGGTCTAAGGCAGTGCTAGCTTTGCCACTAGAGTTTCTGGGTTCGAGTCCAGGCTCTGTTGCAGCCAGACGAGACCCATGGAGCAGCGCACAATTTGGCCCAGCGTCGTCCGGTTTAGGGGAGGGTTTGGCCCGGCAGGGATGACCTTGTCCCATCACGCGCTAATGGCGGGCCGGGTGCAGCGCACGTTGACACGGTCGCCAGGCGAACGGTGTTTCCTCCCACACATTGGTGCGGCTGGCTTCCGGGTTAAGTGATTGTGTCAAGAAGCAGTGCTGCTTGGTTGGGTTTTGTTTCGGGGGACGCATGGCTCACGACCTTCGCCTCTCCCGAGTCTGTACGGGAGTTGCAGTGATGAGACAAGACTGTAACAGACTGTTTTTTTTTTTAAGTACTGAAAAAAGTACTGAATTTCCTCTACTTGTTTGTTTCTTAGAGTGTGTTTTCAGAGGAATTTGGCCCCAAGTATAACTCAGCACTGCAGACTCTGGTGTGGGAGTTCCTCTCCAGGCTGGAGAAGCTGCTTCCAGCACCAACCCTTCAACAGGTACCATGCTAACATCTTATTATCTTCATCAGGGACCATGCTAACATCTTATTACCTTCATCAGGGACCATGCTAACATCTTATTACCTTCATCAGGGACCATGCTAACATCTTATTACCTTCATCAGGGACCATGCTAACATCTTATTACCTTCATCAGGGACCATGCTAACATCTTATTACCTTCATCAGGGACCATGTTAACATCTTATTACCTTCATCAGGGACCATGTTAACATCTTATTACCTTCATCAGGGACCATGCTAACATCTTATTACCTTCATCAGGGACCATGCTAACATCTTATTACCTTCATCGGGGACCATGCTAACATCTTAGGACCTTCAACAGCATACTGTCATAAAAGTTGTTTTTAAAATTCACTGTACAAAGATATTTGTCCTTAAATGACAAATGCTCTTTAAGTGAATTACTAGATGGTTATAACAGAGTGAAAATATGTATAAAGACACATTTCTTAAAAGCTACCACATGTGTTTTTATGTTATAATACAAAATAGATACATTGGTCTTTTTAAAAGCCATTCTCTCTCTTCCCATTAGACGGCATCTTGGTTCCTACCTGACCCCTCTGTCCTGGAGGAGTGTGTGCAGTGTGTATCCCACCCTCAGCCTTTGAAGACCCTTCTCCAGCACCACAACAACACATGTAGACATGTAGACACCAATGGTAGGAGAAATAGACTTTGGACAGGAAATAATGTTATGTGATTGTAAAGCTTTTTCTGGACCCCTCTTCCCGACAGCTGAAGGTCCCGACGGTTCTGCGCATGTGGGGGATTCTTTACTTTACGCACAGTCTCTGCTCTAACTAGTAGAAAACCTCCCTTCACCTTGGACAGGAAATAATGTTATCAGATAGCCTATAACATTTTAATGTTTGGCTTTAATGGTTTAATATTGACTTTTTTTATTCTTCTACGGTCTTCTGCTCTACTAGTACTGTCTTCTGCTCTACTCGTACTGTCTTCTGCTCTACTCGTACTGTCTTCTGCTCTACTCGTACTGTCTTCTGCTCTACTCGTACTGTCTTCTGCTCTACTCGTACTGTCTTCTGCTCTACTAGTACTGTCTTCTGCTCTACTCGTACTGTCTTCTGCTCTACTAGTACTGTCTGTCTTCTGCTCTACTAGTACTGTCTGTCTTCTGCTCTACTCGTACTGTCTTCTGCTCTACTCGTACTGTCTTCTGCTCTACTAGTACTGTCTTCTGCTCTACTCGTACTGTCTTCTGCTCTACTCGTACTGTCTTCTGCTCTACTCGTACTGTCTTCTGCTCTACTCGTACTGTCTTCTGCTCTACTCGTACTGTCTTCTGCTCTACTCGTACTGTCTTCTGCTCTACTCGTACTGTCTTCTGCTCTACTCGTACTGTCTTCTGCTCTACTCGTACTGTCTTCTGCTCTACTAGTAGAAAACCTCCCTTCACATTTCTGACTGTCAGACGAATGACAATTCTTAATGTTTTACCAGTGCAACGTCCGTGCAGCATCTCGGCATACCAACCATTTCATCTCAGAGTTCATGGAGATATGCATTTAGATCTTCTTGAGTTGCACAGTGTTGTTTTGAATTAAGTAGCCTACAGTGTTGTTTTGAATTAAGTAGCCTACAGTGAGCATTATATTATGCTTAGTAACGTTATACTATGTAGAATACTATCATTATGTGATCTTGCAGACATTTGATTCAGACTTTGATTTAACTTGATTAAACAAGCACCATTCACCAAAGCATCCTGTTCTCTAGGAGTAGAGGAGAGACATCCCGCACATGCACAGAATCTTCTGGACCTTTAGCCGTCGGGAAGAGGGGTCTAGAAAAGTCAGATCTGCAACCACTCCATATGAGGACATGTTAGCCTTTAATGTTTTTAAAATGTTTATATATAGACTTTTCTTGTCATCCTGTCCTCAGGTCTGTTTTCTGGCGACAATCAAATCCCAATCGAAGCTGACCCAGAGGTCCAATCAGAACCTGTGCAGCAATGTATGAGCCATGTCTCATCTGACAATGAGTCAGACATGACCCCTTTGTTGGAACTGGGGATTGATTCAGACCGAACTGTGCACAAAGGGGTGGGGCCTGTGCACAAAGGGGTGGGGCCTGTGCACAAAGGGGTGGAGCCTGTGCACAAAAATATTAAACACAACACACCAGGTAAAGAGCTAGCAAAATATATGCAAAATAATAAATATTTTCACTACCTTAACACTGACAGTGGGCTGAAAATCCAAGGAAAAGCCCACAGCAGCCAACAGGAAGTGCAGGACATTTCTAATGTATCTACTTCCTGTCAGCTCCATCAGCCAACAGTGCTGCTGCACAGACTTGACATTGCTGATATGCTTTTACCTGTGACGGAGGTCTCTTCAACACCGAGGAGAGAGAGGCTTCAGATTGACAAAGTGGGATCCCAAGGACAGAGAAGAGGACAGGTCATATCACAAAAGAGTGAGAGGAATATCAATGAAGAGCCCTCTGATGGTCAACCTCAGTATTCTCTGGCCCCTGACCCATCCCTTACCACAGGACAGCCTAAAAGAAGCAAGCGTGTCAAAATATGCTCCTTGTGTGGAAAGACTTTCAGCGAAGCAAAGGATTTGACGGCACACATGAGATGTCACAATGAGCAGAGCCCTTCCAAGTGCACCCAGTGTGGACAAGACTTTGAACACCATGAGGACTTACAGAAACATCAGCAGAATGTGTGTGAGGCGGCAGCTCAACCAGAAGAGGACAACATGTCTACGACATCTGTGGAGGATCAGACGGAACTAGCATGCACGGAGCTATCAGAGTCGTCCAAAGCCAGGACTTGCCGTGTGTGTCATAAAACTGTCTATAGTAGAAATTATTTGAGAAAGCACCTGAAATCCCAACACGGTCAACTCCTGAAGATGCGTAAGAAACACAAAAATATTATCTGTTGCATTATGTGTAATAAGTCCTTTGATATTTCTGAGCCAAACAAGTGTGAGGTGAACCAACAGCAACTCCCCAGGAAGGCACACCCAGAGGCCAACACACTTATTGCTGCAGTGATACCACAGCCCTCAAGCACTCCATCCCAGAACCCAACAACCTCCAATGCTCTGCCCATTCAGGCACAGTTCTACAATGACTACAGAACATGTCTTTTGTGCAATGAAACTTTCGATACCGCAGAGACCATGAGAAAGCACCTAAGATTTCAACACAATATACTGTCTTACTTGTGCCACGATTGTGGGGAAAGTTTCCCAAGCAAATTAGATCTTCAGAAACACTCAAATAATTGTTTGAGTATTCCAGATTCAAGAAAATGTCATGAGTGCAGGAAAATTACTCCTCAAACAACGCAGCCGCAAGCAAACATTTGTCAGGAGATGAACCAAAGACAACAGCAACTACCTGCAGGGGGAAATGAGATGGAGATCCCTCAGTCCTCCAACACAGACGTTAACTCATTAAATGACTTGCAGCAATGCCAGCCAAATGAGTGTGAGAAGATTCACTTTCAGGGAGGGCAGCAAGACTGGAGTGAGGAGGTTGATCCAAACCAGCATCCAGAGGAGGTTGATCCAGAGGAGGTTGATCCAGCCGACAGAAGCAGTTCTCTGATTCCAAGGGAGAATGGGACAGAGATTCCCCAGAGCCATAGCACTTCACCCCAGAACCCAACAACCTTCGATGCTCCCCCCACTCAGACGCAGCCACCTGGCATCTCTCCCCCAGCCTCGCTAAAATCTAGAACATGCCCTTTGTGCTCAAAATGTTTTGCTTATAAAAAGACCATGATGCAGCATCTGAGACGTCATTCACAGGGTCAGGGACCCTTCATGTGCACCACATGTTCAAAGAGCTTTGGTACCGCCAGCGATTTGAAGAGACATCAGGGAATTAAGAGCGGTTGTGGGCCAAATCATCGAAATCTCGTCGTACCTGAGAATGTTCCCACAGAACAAAAAACTGTCTTCTCCTGCCCCCATTGTCGGGGACAGTACACGAGTGAAAAGAAATTGAAAGCACACATGGTATGTCACACAGGAGATGGGTTCACCTGTAGGTTTTGTGGCAAGATATTTGCTGAAGATAAGAAATTACGCAATCATGTTCGTTCTCATATTGACAGACGACATCTATGTGACACATGTGGTAAAGATTTTACATCTCTGTCTAACTTGAAAAAACACACACTTGTACACACGGGAGAACAGCCGTACATTTGCACAGACTGTGGCAAACGTTTTAGTCTGAAGGGTAACCTGAAAGTCCATCAACAGAGTCATACAGGAGAGCGGCCATTTGCGTGCACAATGTGTAAAATACGCTGTTTCACTCAGACTCATCTAAAACGACATATGTTGAGGCACACAGGAGAGAAGCCTCATAAGTGTTTGGCTTGTGGGAAGACATTTCAACGGAAAAACACATTGAGGAAACATCAGCAAGATTCGTGTTCTTAGTTCTTGGCTTTTACACACTGCCTTCTTGAGAGGCAGACTCAGTCATACTTTTTTTTTCGCTCAACATTGATTACATTTAGTTGATGACATTAATGGCTTGCAATTGGTTGTAGGTTCTAGTCAACAGACAAGTAGGCATCCATCTTTTGCTACTTTAACTTTTTGCATATTTGTAATATCTAGCCGTTTTGTGTGTGTGTGTGTGTAAAGGATATTGTCAATGGGTTGCTGTACAATGCTGACAGAAAAATAATATATATTCTGTTTTGTGTCAAATGTTGCCTTTTTTTCTGTCAGCATTGTACAGCAACCCATTGACAATATCCTTGACAAACTGCAAATGTAAGTCTACAAGAGAGATTGAAATAAGCACAACATAGGTAGACCGTATGCATTTTGAATGTAAACAAGTATAAATTGTCACCCCTCCATTTTGTTATTGTGTTTAACAATGCTCATGTGCTGTGATCTTATTTACTATTATGTATTGATTTCTTCTTCAGTCTTTATGGGATGTGCACTGCACAGAACACAGGAAGTATAATGACTGAATTATCACGGAATTATTGTAATGTTTGTGTCAGTTTAATCCTGTAAGGGATGGATTGCCAACTGGCAATTTGACACAAAAATAAAATGTAATTCACCACATTCTGTTAGCCTTTTTCCCCACACAACTCTGCCCAGGAGGGTGCAGTGTTTTAAACATTTTCAGATGGAAATGTGACTGTCCATGATCCGTCCATGCCCTGTCTGCCCTGTCCTTTCCTTGTGCGCGCTACTGTCACAGTACAGTAGGTGGTAGTGCAACGTTGGTTACAACGTTAAAGCCGATTAATGAACACAGACCAGTGTTTACGAACTTCTTACAAACAAAGGTTCTTTATTTCTTGTGTATACATCCACCTGGTCCGTGCTACTGTCACAGTACAGTAGGTGGTAGTGCAACGTTGGTTACAACATTAAAGCCGATTAATGAACACAGACCAGTGTTTACGAACTTCTTACAAACAAAGGTTCTTTATTTCTTGTGTATACATCCACCTGGTCCGTGCTATCCGGGATCCTTGGGACGACTCTACCCCCCCCCCAATTGAAGTAGACATTTATAAAATGGTAAGGGTTAAGGTCTTGTGCTCCCGAGTGGCGCAGCGGTCTAACATACTGCATCTCAGTGCTAGAGGTGTCACTACAGACCCTGGTTCGATTCCAGGCTGTATCACAACTGGCTGTGATTGGGAGTCCCATAGGGGGGTGCACAGTTGGCCTGGGTAGACTGTCAAGACTTGTCAACTGTCAAGGTTAGGGACATCCCACGGATCCCAGATAGCACAGACCCATCCAAATCCTGCTCTATACCAGAGATGCCAAACACCTATAGGGGCAAACAGTGTGCAGGGGGACATGAGACAAAGAATGCGTTGTATTGGTGGAAAAAGTTGTGTGTGTTAACTGTAGGGGTACACATGGTGCTGGAGATCAGAGGTGTCCGCTGAGAGAAAGGCAAGTTCAGGTTGCCAGGATCAGAGTAGTGCAGAAGGTGTGGTATGCTGAGCCAGTGAAGAGAGTAGTAGAGGAAGATAGGTCCAGGGTGAGGGATCCTAAGAGGAGCCCTGTGAGTAGGCCGAGGCCAAAAGAGAGTGAAAGGAATAACATTGCACTCCAGTATTTTTGGGGGGGATTCATGGTCATGGTTGTCAACTGTACCGCAGGAATGGAACGTAAATCACAGAGTATAGATGTTGTGGGGGCAGCTGCAGAGAAGTACTTGGGTAGGTGAGATTTTACTGCAGAAGAGTTACACGATGTTTTGAACGATAGTGTCCTGTCTTCCAAGGCTGCTGGCCTGGAGTAGGATCAGACGGGGCCAAAGTAGTGGAATAGTGGTGAGGTTTTAGTGGGTGCAGTGTTAGTTGGTATAGTGGTCAGGTTTTAATGGGTGCAGTGTTAGTTGGTATAGTGGTCAGGTTTTAATGGGTGCAGGGTTAGTTGGTATAGTGGTGAGGTTTTAATGGGTGCAAGTGTAACCAGTGTGAAATGGCTAGCTAGTTAGCGGTGGTGCGTGCTAATAGCGTTTCAATCGGTGACGTCACGCGCTCTGAGACCTTGAAGTAGTGGTTCCCCTTGCGCTGCAAGGGCTGTGGATTTTGTGGAGGGATGGGTAATGATGCTTCGATGGTGACTGTTGACCCTGTTACACAAGGTTAGTTGGTATAGTGGAGGGGTTTTAATGGGTGCAAGGTTAGTTGGGATAGTGGTGAGGTTTTAATGGGTGCAGGGTTAGTTTGTATAGTGGTGAGGTTTTAGTGGGTGCAGGGTTTAGTTGGTATAGTGGGGAGGTTTTAATGGGTGCAAGGTTAGTTGGTATAGTGGGGAGGTTTTAATGGGTGCAGGGTTAGTTGGTATAGTGGGGAGGTTTTAGTGGGTGCAGGGTTAGTTGGTATAGTGGGGAGGTTTTAGTGGGTGCAGGGTTAGTTGGTATAGTGGGGAGGTTTTAATGGGTGCAAGGTTAGTTGGTATAGTGGGGAGGTTTTAATGGGTGCAGGGTTAGTTGGTATAGTGGGGAGGTTTTAGTGGGTGCAGGGTTAGTTGGTATAGTGGGGAGGTTTTAATGGGTGCAGGGTTAGTTGGTATAGTGGGGAGGTTTTAATGGGTGCAGGGTTAGTTGGTATAGTGGTGAGGTTTTAATGGGTGCAAGGTTAGTTGGTATAGTGGGGAGGTTTTAGTGGGTGCAGGGTTAGTTGGTATAGTGGGGAGGTTTTAATGGGTGCAAGGTTAGTTGGTATAGTGGGGAGGTTTTAATGGGTGCAGGGTTAGTTGGTATAGTGGGGAGGTTTTAGTGGGTGCAGGGTTAGTTGGTATAGTGGGGAGGTTTTAATGGGTGCAAGGTTAGTTGGTATAGTGGGGAGGTTTTAATGGGTGCAGGGTTAGTTGGTATAGTGGGGAGGTTTTAATGGGTGCAGGGTTAGTTGGTATAGTGGTGAGGTTTTAATGGATGCAGGGTTAGTTTGTAGGGCATTTTTTTTACTAAGCGTAATACATTCACACTATAGAATAGTACACCTAGAACATTTATTTGCGGACCGCCATAATACCAAAGAAGAAGAAGCAGTAGCTACAAGGGTAAAATACAGTGCCTTGCGAAAGTTTTCGGCCCCCTTGAACTTTGCGACCTTTTGCCACATTTCAGGCTTCAAACATAAAGATATAAAACTGTATTTTTGTGTGAAGAATCAACAACAAGTGGGACACAATCATGAAGTGGAACGACATTTATTGGATATTTCAAACTTTTTTAACAAATCAAAAACTGAAAAATAGGGCGTGCAAAATTATTTAGCCCCTTTACTTTCAGTGCAGCAAACTCTCTCCAGAAGTTCAGTGAGGATCTCTGAATGATCCAATGTTGACCTAAATGACTAATGATGATAAATACAATCCACCTGTGTGTAATCAAGTCTCCGTATAAATGCACCTGCACTGTGATAGTCTCAGAGGTTTGTTAAAAGCGCAGAGAGCATCATGAAGAACAAGGAACACACCAGGCAGGTCCGAGATACTGTTGTGAAGAAGTTTAAAGCCGGATTTGGATACAAAAATATTTCCCAAGCTTGAAACATCCCAAGGAGCACTGTGCAAGCGATAATATTGAAATGGAAGGAGTATCAGACCACTGCAAATCTACCAAGACCTGGCCGTCCCTCTAAACTTTCAGCTCATACAAGGAGAAGACTGATCAGAGATGCAGCCAAGAGGCCCATGATCACTCTGGATGAACTGCAGAGATCTACAGCTGAGGTGGGAGACTCTGTCCATAGGACAACAATCAGTCGTATATTGCACAAATCTGGCCTTTATGGAAGAGTGGCAAGAAGAAAGCCATTTCTTAAAGATATCCATAAAAAGTGTCGTTTAAAGTTTGCCACAAGCCACCTGGGAGACACACCAAACATGTGGAAGAAGGTGCTCTGGTCAGATGAAACCAAAATTGAACTTTTTGGCAACAATGCAAAACGTTATTTTTGGCGTAAAAGCAACACAGCTGAACACACCATCCCCACTGTCAAACATGGTGGTGGCAGCATCATGGTTTGGGCCTGCTTTTCTTCAGCAGAGACAGGGAAGATGGTTCAAATTGATGGGAAGATGGATGGAGCCAAATACAGGACCATTCTGGAAGAAAACCTGATGGAGTCTGCAAAAGACCTGAGACTGGGACGGAGATTTGTCTTCCAACAAGACAATGATCCAAAACATAAAGCAAAATCTACAATGGAATGGTTCAAAAATAAACATATCCAGGTGTTAGAATGGCCAAGTCAAAGTCCAGACCTGAATCCAATCGAGAATCTGTGGAAAGAACTGAAAACTGCTGTTCACAAATGCTCTCCATCCAACCTCACTGAGCTCGAGCTGTTTTGCAAGGAGGAATGGGAAAACATTTCAGTCTCTCGATGTGCAAAACTGAGAGACATACCCCAAGCGACTTACAGCTGTAATTGCAGCAAAAGGTGGCGCTACAAAGTATTAACTTAACGGGGCTGAATAATTTTGCACGCCCAATTTTTCAGTTTTTGATTTGTTAAAAAAGTTTGAAATATCCAATAAATGTCGTTCCACTTCATGATTGTGTCCCACTTGTTGTTGATTCTTCACAAAAAAATACAGTTTTATATCTTTATGTTTGAAGCCTGAAATGTGGCAAAAGGTCGCAAAGTTCAAGGGTGCCGAATACTTTCGCAAGGCACTGTACATAGTTACGAATACAACGGCATCGGATGGAAGCTTTGACGTGAGATGATTAGTAATGTTGCTCTTTTAGAAACAAATTCATTTTCGAGACCTAGCAATAAAGTTGCTGTAATATAATTGTCTGTCACGTTTAAAAAAAGTTTTTTTAAAGTAGTATAAGTATTAAAATTGATTTATTTTGTCTGAAAATGTGACGCACGTGCTCCGTTGTTTCCATTTTGGTGAAAGGTTACATCCTGCCTACTGTATCAGAGGCGAAGAGAGAGAGATGTCTGTATTCTCCAGCAGGCGGTGTCACTCACCAAGCAAGGAGTTGTTGTATGGAGGTGAATGTAAGTGTCAAATTTGGTTAACAAAAACGGTATGGTTTATTTGATCGTTTCGTAATGCTTAAGGTGTTCACACGCGTATAGCTCTCATTGGCTAGAATGGCCCAACTTGATCTTGCCTCCTCATTGACTGCCTTCCATTTTTGAAGACATGTATTTTTCATTGTTAGAGTGGCCACTACAGTATCTGGTTAATATAATGGAAAATCTGTGCCTGTATTGTGTGTGTGTGTGTCTGAACAAGTATAAAACCAAGCTAGTTAATTTACTGTCACCTGCAGTTATGGAACGTTTCCTCATGCGCAAAACTCCCCAGAAGCGGGCGCGCGAGGCGGGCAGAGAGGATGGGAGTGGTAAAAACCCCTACAGCTTGAACATCGTTGCGATTCTAGCTTGGCTGGTGGTGCATTTGGTAGCTGACAAGATTTGATAAATAACTGGTACTTCAAATGAACGAAGTATCAGTATTAGTATGTAGTATCTACATACTAATACCATCAGTATTAAGCTTTTGTTGAAAAGAAGAAAACAAATATATAAACACACATATATATATATATATATACAATTTTTAAAATATGGTTGCTTAGCAACTTGCGGAATAATATACACAGTTTTGTACACCTTCAAAAAAAGTTTCACTTTTCAACAGCTAACATTGAAATAAATTGTACATTTTCACCTCCCTCTCTCTTTCAACATCGCCAACTACACCTCCGATGATAGTTCTGGCTTTTGCTTTCATTGTATACTAGCAGGATAGTCCATATCTCCAATCCGCTTTGCTGAAAGTGATGTGTTAATTGTTCTAATTAGAACGTATGGGAAAGCCTCAACCAGTAGCCTCTTTTTTTATAAGTACAAACTTTTTGTGTGTTTTGAGTGACAGAGATAAAACGCAAAAATAGAGAAACTTTCTACTCGAGCAACTTTCTACTTGAGCGCAGCAGCAAGGCCGACAGAGCGTTAGCTGCCCACCGGCCGGCTGCAGTTGGGTCATTATCATTCAAAACAATGTATTCTAAAATAAGTTGCACGCGCGCCTTCAGTGAGTTTAGGCCTTTAGGAGGATATTTCATTGATTGATCCCTCCCCATGACCTAGATTAAAATGGCCCATCTACTGTTGCTAGCCACAATTCTGACGTGTGCTCTGATATCTGCTTCACTGATTTCTGCTCTCGTAAAATCCTGGGTTTTCTGCACGTTAACATGTGGGTTCACAGCTCCAATTCAGATGTTTTGGTCATTACTGAGACGTGGTTAAGGAAGAGTGCTTTGCATACTGATGTTAATCTTTCTGGTTATAATCTTTTTCGGCAAGACAGATCTTCCAAAGGTGGTGGAGTGGCAATCTTTACCAAGGAACACCTTCAGTGCTCGGGTTGTCTACACCAAATCTGTCCCCAAACAATTTGATTTGCTGGTTTTAAGCATTAAACTTTCAAATAGCTCTTCGTTGACTGTTGTTGGGTGCTATTGTCCTTCATCAGCACCGGCCTGTACCCTGCCCACCCTAATCTCTCTCCTGGCCCCTTACACTAAGTCTGAATTTGTCCTGTTAGGTGACCTAAACTGGGACATGCTTAAACCATCTGACCAAGTACTAAAGCAACAGGACTTGCTAAATCTTTCTCAGATTATTACCAATCCCACAAGGTATGACTCCAAACATCCAGAATAGGCTACTCTCCTCAACGTTATCCTCACAAATAATCCTGATAGGTATCAGTCTTCTGTTTTCTGTAATGACCTTTGTGATCACTGTTTTACAGTCTGTGTTCGTAATGGCTACTCAGTGAAACGACCTGTCCTGATTTGTCATAGACGCTTGCTATAAAACTTTAATGAGCAAGTTTTCCTTCGTGAACTGGCCTCTGTAAAATGCTATAGAATCAATCTTTAATGACCACTTCATTATGTCAGGATTCCTATTTGACTCAGCCATGCCTCCTTGCCCGTCCAACATTTCCTCATCTCCCACCCCTTCTAATGCGACTAGCCCCGATGCTCCTCCCTCTTTTTCCCCTGCCCCGCTACAAAGTTTCTCCCTGCAGGCAGTCACTGAGTCCGAGGTGCTAAAGGAGCTCCTTAAACTTGACCTCATAAAAACATCTGGGTCATATGGTTTAAGATCCTCGTGTCGTCTTAAGGGTCAAAAATGACCCGCCACTATGTTTAACAGCAGAGAAAACCTCCTAAATGATATTTTTTCAACTTGAAATTTGTTGACTTTTCCTAGAGTGACCCCAACATTATAAAAAGTGAAACATCGCCTTTGTTCCTATTTCCATGAAGGCTGTACACCACCAGGGTACAAAGGTTGTCTTAAGGGTAATTTTTGAGCAGTTATACAATAATTTACACACCACACAAACCACAAAGACACACACACACACAATGAGAAATGTAGATTATGTGTACTACTAATTTGAACTCAGTCAGCAGCTCCTGAACAGGAAGATTACCATGGTCGGCACAGTTAGAAAAAACAAGCCTGACCTCCCTCTGCACTTCTCACAACAAGGCGAAGAGAGGCCTTCTCATCAATGTTTGCCTTCACCCCCACCACCACTCTAGTTTCTTACCTCGCAAAGAGGAAGAAGAATGTGGTTCTTCTGAGCACACTGCACAAAACGGCTGAGACCAGTGATCGTGAGGACAGGAAGCCAGCCCTCATCCTGGTCTACAACCACAACAAAGGAGGCATGGACAAGGTGATTGGAACTTAAAGCTGCAGGAGGATGACTGCCTGCTGGCCCCTGGTCATCTTCCATAACCTCATTGATGTGTCCTCATACAATGCCTTCATGATATGAAACAAGATCAACCCTAACTGGATGCCTGATAAGCGGAACAAGAGGAGGGTGTTCAGGGAGCAGCTGGGGAAGGCACTTGTAACCCTACACATTCAAAGAAGGGAGCGCCTCCCCCGTAAAGCAGCCTCTGCAGCGCTTGTGAAAGCTGTTCAGGGGGCTGAATCTTGTCCTGAGCCACCTGAGGCTGCAGCTGGGGCAGGCAAGAGGAGGAGATGCCAATTCTGCCCCCCAAAGAAGGACTGTAAAACAAATCCTATGTGCTGCACATGTGAGAAATACATCTGCAAAGTCCATGTACACACACTTTCATACTGTCCTACATGTGCTAATTAGAGTTGATTGATTTATGTTCTTCACGTTTTTGTTTTGTATCTGTTATCTTATTTTGTTCTTATGTATTGATGTTGTTTATGCACCTTGTTGGTGGGGGCAATGGTTTAAAAAAAATGGGAGAAGACTAGTATTTTGTAGGTAAATTCCTAATTGAACAGTATATAAGAATATATCACTATGTTGCCAAAAAAGTTCAAGACTGTTATTGTTTCCCTTCAATAAAATACATTCAAACTACTTTCTGCACATTTATGCTACTTTCTTAGGCTACACAAGTGCTTTCTCTTGCTTAAAAAATTATGTTTACACCTATGCAGTACCTTTAGCAATAATAATAAACCTCTACTTTAGTAAAAAAAAAAATATTATGACAGGTGTATGTAATAAGAACGAGTGGTGTCCACTGATTTTAAATGCAGTCTTTCTGCATTGTGAGGGAAAACCCAGATATTCACAAAGTTTGTGATGAATGACAGGTTGTTTCTTCATGCAAAATAGATTTGGGGTTTAAAATTAAATTAAGATGCTTTATTGTAGGGGTTTAGTGAAGGCGGGTCATTTTTTACTCTTAGGGGGAATATACAGAATGTTAAGACTACACAAGGGTTAAGGTTGCTGCCCCTATCGTCGCCAAACCTGTCTCCCAACCTTTTTAACGTGTCTCTCCTTTCTGGAGAGGTTCCCATTGCTTGGAAGGCAGCCACTGTTCGTCCTTTATTGAAAGAGGGAGATCAAGCTGATCCTAACTGTTATAGGCCTATTTCTATTTTGCCCTGTTTATCAAAAGTGTTGGAAAAACTTGTCAATAGTCAACTGACTGGCTTTCTTGGTGTTTATAATATTTTCTCGGGTATGCATTCTCGTTTCTGCTCAGGTTATGGATGTGTCACTGCAACCTTAAAGGTCCTCAATGATGTCACCTTTGCCCTTGATCCTAAGCAATGTTGTGCTGCTATTTTTATTGACTTGGCTAAAGCTTTTGATACTGTAGACCATTCCATTCTTGTGGGCAGGCTAAGGAGTATTGGTGTCTCTCATGGGTCTTTGGCCTGGTTTGCTAACTACCTCTTTCAAAGAGTGCAGTGTATATAGTCAGAAAATCTGCTGTCTCAGCCACTGCCTGTCACCAAGGGAGTAACCCAAGGCTCGATTCTAGGCCCCATGCTTTTCTCAATTTACATCAAAAACATAGCTCAGGCAGTAGGAAGCTCTCTCATCCATTTATATGCAGATGATACAGTCTTATACACAGCTGGCCCCTCCCCGGATTTTGTGTTAAATGCTCTACAACAAAGCTTTCTTAGTGTCCAACAAGCTTTCACTACCCTTAACCTTGTTCTGAACACCTCCAAAACAAAGGTCATGTGGTTTGGTAAGAATAATGCCCCTCCTCCCACATGTGTTATTACTACATCTGAGGGTTTAGAGCTTGAGGTAGTCACCTCATACAAGTACTTGGGAGTATGGCTAGACGGTACACTGTCCTTCTCTCAGCACATATCAAAGCTGCAGGCTAAAGTTAAATCTAGTCTTGGTTTCCTCTATTGTAATCGTTCCTCTTTCACCCCAGCTGCCAAACTAACCCCAAACTAACCCTGATTCAGATGACTCTGATTCTGATTCAGATGACCATCCTACCTAGATTACGGAGATCGATCGGCAGGTAAGAGTGCTCTCGAGCGGCTAGATGTTCTTTACCATTCGGCCATCAGATTTGCCACCAATGCTCCTTATAGGACACATCACTGCACTCTATACTTCTCTGTAAACTGGTAATCTCTGAATACCCTTCGCAAGACACACTGGTTGATACTTATTTATAAAACCCTCTTAGACCTCACTCCCCTCTGAGATATCTACTGCAGCCCTCATCCTCCACAAATAACACCCATTCTGCAAGTCATATTCTGTTTAAGGTCCCCAAAGCACACACATCCCTGGGTCGCTCCTCTTTTCAGCTGGTGACTGGAATGAGCTGCAACAAACACTCAAACTGGACAGTTTGATCTCAATCTCTTCATTAGGAGACTCAATCATGGACACTCTTACTGAGTTGTGGCTGCTTTGCGTGATGTATTGTTGTTTCTACCTTCTTGCCCTTTGTGCTGTTGTCTGTGCCCAATAATGTTTGTACCATGTTTTGTGCTGCTACCATGTTGTGTTGCTACCATGTTGTTGTTATGTTGTGTTGCTACCATGCTGTGTTGCTGCCTTCTTATGTTGTTGTCTTAGGTCTCTCTTTATGTAGTGTTGTCTCTCTTGTTGTGATGTGTGTTTTGTCCTATATTTACAGTTGAAGTTGGAAGTTAACATACACTTAAGTTGGAGTCAATAAAACTCATTTTTCAACCAACCACAAATGTCTTGTAAACAAACTATAGTTTTGGCAAGTCGGTTAGGACATCTACTTTGTGCATGACACAATACATTTTTCCAACAATTGTTTACAGACAGATTATTTCACTTATAATTCACTGTATCACAATTCCAGTGGGTCAAAAGTTTACATACACTAAGTTGACTGTGCCTTTAAACAGCTTGGAAAATTCCAGAAAAGGATGTCATGGTTTTAAAAGCTTCTGATAGGCTAATTGACATCATTTGAGTAAATTGGAGGTGTACCTGTGGATGTATTTCAAGGCCTACCTTCGAACTCAGTGTCTCTTTGCTTGACATCATGGGAAAATCAAAAGAAATCAGCCAAGACCTCAGAAAAAAAAATTGTAGACCTCTACAAGTCTGGTTCATCCATGGGAGCAATTTCCAAATGCCTGAAGGTAAAATGTTCATCTGTACAAACAATAGTACTCAAGTATAAACACCATGGGACCACACAGCCATCATACCACTCAGGAAGGAGACACGTTCTGTCTCCTAGAGATGAACGTACTTTCGTACGAAAAGTGCAAATCAATCTCAGAACAACAGCAAAGGACCTTGTGAAGATGCTGGAGGAAACAGGTACAAAAGTATCTATATCCACAGTAAAATATCGACATAACCTGAAAGGCCGCTCAGCAAGGAAGAAGCCACTGCTCCAAAACCGCCATAAAAAAGCCAGACTACGGTTTGCAACTGCACATGGGGCCAAAGACTGTTTGGCCATAATGACCATCGTTATGTTTGGGGGAAAAGGGGGGAGACTTGCAAGCCGAAGAACACTATCCCAACCGTGAAGCATGGGGGTGGCAGCATCATGTTGTGGGGGTGCTTTTCTGCAGGAGGGACTGGTGCCATTCACAAAATAGATGGAATCATGTGGTAGGAAAATTATGTGGATATATTGAAGCAACATCTCAAGACATCAGTCAGGAAGTGAAAGCTTCGTCGCAAATGGGTCTTCCAAATTAACAATGACCCCAAGCATACTTCCAAAGTTGTGGAAAAATGGCTTATGGACATTCAAGTCAAGGTATTGGAGTAGCCATCACAAACCCTTTACTTCAATCCTATAGAGAATTTGTGGGCAGAACTGAAAAAGAGTGTGCGAGCAAGGAGGCCTACAAACCTGACTCAGTTACAGCAGCTCTGTCAGGAGGAATGGGCCAAAATTCACCCAACTTATTGTGGGAAGCTTGTGGAAGGCTACCTGAAACACTTGACCCAAGTTAAACAATTTAAAGGCAATGCTACCAAATACTAATTGAGTGTATGTAAACTTCTGACCCACTGGGAATGTGATGAAAGAAATAAAAGCTGAAATAAATCCTCTCTACTATTATTCTGACATTTCACATTCTTAAAATAAAGTGGTGATCCTAACTGACCTAAAATAGGGGATTTTTACTAGGAATAAATATCAGGAATTGTGAAAAACTGAGTTTAAATGTATTTGGCTAAGGTGTATGTAAACTTCAACTGCACTACCTCAATTAGCCCGACTAACCGGTGCCCCCGCACATTGGCTACCCGGACTATCTGCATTGTGTCCCACCTCCCACCCAACCCCTCTTTTACGCTACTGCTACTCTCTGTTTGTCATATATGCGTAGTCACTTTTACCATACCTAGCCCGACTTACCAGTGCCTGTATATAGCCTCGCTACTCTATATAGCCTCACTACTGTATATAGCCTCTCTACTGTATATAGCCTCTCTACTGTATATAGCCTCGCTACTGTTATAGCCTCGCTACTGTGTGTAGCCTCGCTACTGTTATAGCCTCTCTACTGTTATAGCCTCGCTACTGTTATAGCCTCTCTACTGTTATAGCCTCGCTACTGTTATAGCCTCTACTGTATATAGCCTCTCTATTGTATATAGCCTCGCTACTGTATATAACCTCTCTACTGTATATAGCCTCACTACTGTTATTTTTCACTGACTTTTTACTGTTGTTTTTATTTCTTTACTTATCTATTGTTCACCTAATACTTATTTTTACTTAAAAATTGCACTGTTGGTTCGGGCCTGTAAGTAAGCATTTCACTGTAAGGTCTACTACACCTGTTGTATTCAGCATTTCACTGTAAGGTCTACTACACCTGTTGTATTCAGCATTTCACTGTAAGGTCTACTACACCTGTTGTATTCAGCATTTCACTGTAAGGTCTACTACACCTGTTGTATTCATCATTTCACTGTAAGGTCTACTACACCTGTTGTATTCAGCATTTCACTGTAAGGTCTACTACACCTGTTGTAATTTAGCATTTCACTGTAAGGTCTACCTACACCTGTTGCATTCGGCATTTCACTGTAAGGTCTACTACACCTGTTGGATTCATCATTTCACTGTAAGGTCTACTACACCTGTTGTATTTGGCATTTCACTGTAAGGTCTACTACACCTGTTGTATTCAGCATTTCACTGTAAGGTCTACCTACACCTGTTGTATTCAGCATTTCACTGTAAGGTCTACCTGTTGTATTCGGAGCACGTGACAAATAACCTTAGATTTGATGGCAGAGGATGAATAGCACTACAATGGGCCTCCAGGATCTCGTCACGGTATCTCTGTCCATTCAAATTGCCTTTGATAAAAGGCAATTTTGTTTGTAGCTTTATGCTTGCCCATACCTTAACCCCACCTCCACCATGGGACACTCATGGTGGAGGCTCTACACGGCAGCTGACCGTACAGCCTTGACATCTGCAAACCTCTCGCCCACACGACGCCATACATCTGTGTTTGCGAGGACGGTTGGAGGTGCTGCCAAATTCTCTAAAACGACGTTGGAGGCAGCTTATGGTAGAGAAATGAACATTCAATTCTCTAGCAGTCAGCATGCCAATTGCAATTGCATCTGTGGCATTGTTTTGTGTGACAAAACTGCACATTTTAGAGTGGCATAAGGTGCACCTGTGTAATGATGACACTGTTTAATCAGCTTGTTGATTTGCCACACCTGTCAGGTGGATTGATTATCTTTGCGAAGGAGAACTGGTCAACAAATCTGTGCACAACATTTTAGAGAAAGAAACTTTTTTGTGTGTATGGAACATTTCTGGGATATTTTAGTTCAGCTCATGAAACATGGAACTAACACTTCACATGTTGCGTTTATATTTTAGTTCAGTTGTCTTTTTACAAACCCATTTGTCCAATGTTCCTAGGTTTCAGCAGTCTGATTCAATAATTCATATTATTGATGGTTTCTTGTTTAATGTCCTCTGGACATAACAAGGCCACGACAGTTATCTATAACATTTGATAAAAAAAAAAACCCACATTTATGAATGAGGGCTTTGATACTAACGGGGGCTCACGTCACCTACGAACATGGACCATGACTTGAAAAAGTCCCTGTTCTGCTGCTGATATCATATCAGTGCTCTACACGGCAGCTGACCGTGCTTAACCCACCCTGGGGTTTAAAAAAAAAAAAAAAAAAAACATGACTTCGGCCTACACAATCCTGGCCCTGGATTGCATCATCTTTAAAACTTCTTCTACACAACGTTTTGTGTGTGTCTTTTAAAACGACACAGTCGTAGATGCACGTCTGGTATGTGTTATCGTCTTTTTGTCTGCTTTAGTGTTTGGTTGTCTTTCTTGTTCCTCTCTTTTTCCCTCCTCACCTGCTTAGTTTATGGAAAGAGGAAGAGGAAGGAATTCATGTTTGTTTTTTTTAATTCCCCTTCTTTTTGTTTTACCCGCTCACTGTTGTGTTCACACCAAACCACAGTGCATCAGCAACCTTTTTTTTCTTAATGTATAACATCCCCTTTTGTGTTGTGGAGCCTATATGGCCAAGTCACAGAGATATCTCAAATGGCACCCTATTCCCTAGTGCTCTACTTTTGACCAGGTCAACCTGTAAGTAGTGCACTATATAGGGAATAGGGTGCCATTCTGGTCAGAAGTAGTGCACTATATAGGGAATAGGGTGCCATTCTGGTCAAAAGTAGTGCACTATATAGGGAATAGGGTGCCATTCTGGTCAAAAGTAGTGCACTATATAGGGAATAGGGTGCCATTCTGGTCAAAAGTAGTGCACTATATAGGGAATAGGGTGCCATTCTGGTCAAAAGTAGTGCACTATATAGGGAATAGGGTGCCATTCTGGTCAAAAGTAGTGCACTATATAGGGAATAGGGTGCCATTCTGGTCAAAAGTACTGCACTATATAGGGAATAGGGTGCCATTCTGGTCAAAAGTAGTGCACTATATAGGGAATAGGGCGCCATTTGGCACGCACACATTGGCCCAATGACTTTATTCATTGATGAAAAGCCAGTACCTCATTTACATAAAACAAATATATATTTTTGGTAATTACGTGAAGAAACAGTTTTGTTGTCCTTTTTTTTTCAGTTCAGTGCTGTTTTGTATTAGCTAAATGGAACCGTTGTGCAGAACATCCCACGGGGTGACGGGTGAGTGCTACTGCTGCAGACAGACTGTATGTAGGAGTCTACCCCAGGCGTATGGGTGGGACTGTGATAAGGACTTCTGTTCTGGGAAAGTGACAGTTTGCTGTTGGGTGACTAAGCTGATACTGTTTGCAGGAAAAAGGCGGGATAAAAGTCATGCGCGAGAGAACGAGAAAAGTGAGGCAGTCTTATGAGAGACCGAAGAGAAGAATGTCAACACGTGAGGTCTTATAGAGCGCTGTGTGAGGATTCTTTTGAAGCTACAGGGGGTCCTATCTAAAGCAATTATTTAATGTACATGCAGGTCAACAAAGGTACACAGTGCAGTGCATTGTCGCACAAACTCCATCCCAGTACTGTGTTGGACCCCTGGATGGGCTGCTAAACTGCCTGCTCAATAACATAACATCTTCCAGAAAATCCCTTTATTAAAAAAAAAAAACTGTTACGCTCAGAATGTGCTGCGAACTGTTCTGTACAGAGCATGACAAGGGGAGACCTCATGTTTTTGCTATGCCTGTGCACCGGTGTTAACTTGCATGTACAATGATGAAATTGTTTAGTAAAACTTCCAAAATCCAATGTGCAGTTATAATAGTGGGGGAAAGACACCTAGTGAGAGGTCGTGTGGTGAGGTTGTGGTTTCTCTCCAACATGGCAACCTGTTCTATTGAAAAACAAACCACAGAATCTCTTTCCACTTGTTTCTGAAACAGCTGTGGGCAACTGTCTGGCCAGACCCTCCTCCCAGACTGTCTGGCTAGGCCCTTCTCCCAGACTGTATGGCTAGGCCCTCCTTCCAGGTGGATTGTGGTGGACTTTGTCTGCGTCAGCACCAGCAAGGCTTTGGACCCGTGCTTCCTGCCGGGAGAAACATGAGCCAAAGACCACATCCAGAGCAGCAGGAGAGGCCTATGGCAGACTTAACCAAGGTTAACCAAGTGGAGAGAACATCAGCAGCCATTATGAATCATACTGGGAACACCTGGGCATGAGTTTCCCAAATGCAAACATTGTCTTTAGCTCAAAGATCATTTTAAGTCCATTGATCTTAATGCTGAAGAGGATCTGGATGTTTTTGGGGAAATTCACCGCAGGAAGATTGAGGTGTTTCATTAAGATAAATGTAGAGCTGGTAAACTGTGTTGGAGATTTCAGGTGTTTCGCAGCTCTAGTTGCGATGTATTGATGTAGTTACATGTCTTGCATTTTTTATTTTTTTTGGTGTGGGGGGACATTGGTGGAGTCATTTTCAGATGAAGAGGTCAAAGAGCTTTGAACAACTGCTACTTTACCGTGTAAAACAAAGAAGAGTTTAACATTTTTTTTTAGCTAGGCGAGTCAGTTAAGAAGAAATTCGTATTTACAATGACGGCCTACATCGGCCAAACCCGGATGACCAATCGTGCGCCGCTCTATGGGACTCCCAATTACATCTGGTTGTGATACAGCCTGTATTTGAACCAGGGTGTCTGTAGTTTCATCTCTAGCACTGATCCCCGCTGCGCCACTCGGGAGCCCAACCTGAGGTTTTCAGGTTTCTAAATAAGTCAAATGTACCACCAATGACTATTAGTGTAATCATTGGTTACAGTGCATGGAAAATGTATTGTGTATGTCATTAAGGGTGCAGGTGTTTTGTTGCTGTACTCTTTTCACTTCCTCAAAGGAAAATTAAGAATTGACTGTTTTGCTTAGAGAAGATTTAACAAAGTCACAGCCTAAAAATTAACCCTACGCATAAATCTGACAGTTGGAAGCTCTGGCAATTCCATTTCATTTGCAGAAGAATGTACCATCAAACGGGAAGAACAAAATCTGTGTAGTTTCTGGATTAGAGCCTGGACTTGAATGACAATTTTACTAAATTGATAACCACATTTCATCACTAGTTTGGACTTGATGAATTTACACCCATGGAAAAACAGACACAGATAGTATTGGTTTTCCCATGAAGAAGATCAGGACTTCTGAGACATCATTTGAGCAGAAGAGTCGTTGCCAATTAAAGATTAGTGGGGTCTCCCTCAGAAACAAAGGGAATTGATGTTTACGTTCATGTAATGGGGAGTCAAGAAACTACATTTGCTCTGTGATTACCGGTAGTCAGGCACGGAGTCATGGGAATCCTCTGTGCCCATCTGGTGAGAAACATTCAATGTCCCTCTCTCTCGCTCTCTCTCTCTCTCACACACACACACACGCATACACACACACACACACACACCAGCCTGGCTTTAATGGATGTGTTTATGGGATCTGGATCTGTGGGTGGTGTCTTTGCAGGTGGGGCCCAGGTGGTGTGTACGGACTACATATTGGTCAAGCACCATCATTCCTCCCTAACCCCTTTCCTAGGAACTTCACATATTAAGGTAAAGTTACTAGGAAAGGTTTAGAAAGAAGGGGGGCGCTTCACTAGTGCAGACTTGACTAGCAGAGGGGTTCCTAATATGTATTCCGTAGGGTGGGCTTATGCTACATTTCACTGAAATCCTGTGAGGGAAAAAAATAAAGGGACTTTATTATCCCTCCTGTTCTTGAGCATTTAAAAAAATTTAAATCTTCCATTGCAGTCATTGTAGGGTACGAGCAGCCTTCCAGTCTGCTAGACTGTGTGTGTGTGTGTGTGTGTGTGTGTGTGTGTGTGTGTGTGTGTGTGTGTGTGTGTGTGTGTGTGTGTGTGTGTGTGTGTGTGTGTGTGTGTGTGTGTGTGTGTGTTTGTGCCCAGATAAATACCAAATTGGTTAGCTTCCACAAGATCATTTCTTAGGAAAATATATTTATTTCGGAATATTCTCTTTAACCAAGGCAACCATCCCACATTGTGAGTAGGTGTTTGGTGAATTGTTCTCTTTCAACACCTTTGCCCCTGAGTTAACAATTCAACAAGGGCATTACATATTGCTCGACAGGTTTGACATTATCCGGTGAACACAACAACTAATGATTACACATATAAAAAGAAAGAAACAATGAAGCTTGGCTTGCTAACAGTTGCTGTGGGAGCTTTGCATTCTTGGCCTGAGATACCCAGCAACTACAACAGTGATTTACCCAGAATTAATTCCATCACACTTTCAAAACTCTAAATCCATGTTTATGAGGCCCTGTAGAGGAGGAATGTAAATAACAGTCTCGTTATGTGAACTGGTTTGTTACAGCAAGATACACTGTAACTTCCTCTTAGCTTATTAGAGGACAATAACATGCACCTACACTCATTTTGGTTCAAGGTAGAACCTTTTTGGTTCCAGGTACAACCTTTTTTTGGTCCCGGTAGAACTATTTTGGGTTCCATGTAGAACCCGCTGTCGAAAGGGTTCTACATGGAACTCAAAAGGATTCTACCTGCAACCGAAATGGTTCTTCGGCTGTCCCCATAGAATAACCCTTTTTGGTTCCAGGTAGAACCCTTTCCACAGAGGGTTCTACATGGAACCCAAAAGAGTTCTACCTGGAACCAAAAAGGTTCTACTTGGAGCCAAAAAGGGTTCTCCTATGGGGAAACCCGAAGAACCCTTTTGGAACCCTTTTTCTTCTAAAGGTGTACAGTATGAGTTCCCAAGACAAGTCCTGAGACGTGCTTTATCCCCTGCGACCTGCCCTTTCTGGAACTATGAGGAATAACAGTGTAACCTACGTAGCTACCATGACAAAGACCAAAGCTAGCGGGAGTACCGTTGAGTACAGTGGTAAAGGATCTTTTAAATGAATAAAAATATTTCTATAAGCAGTTGTTACAACAACAAGAAAATAGTTTCAAGTGTTTTGTCCAAGTACGGGTTGAGTCAACTAATAAAAAAATGGCCGACCTGACCAGAGAGGTCCAGGACCTGAAGAACAGTTGAACAGCAAACCTGGTTTCAAAAAACAGATAAGGCAACACCTCACGGCACAACGCCTCTCCCCTATTAGACTTAGATAGTTTGTGTGTCTGTATTGATATGTAGGCTAACATGTGGCTTTACATTTTTTTTTGTATGTAGTTATGTCCTTGAGCTGTCTATTAATGTTCTCTATTATGTCATATTTCATGTTTTGTGTTGGACCCCCCAGGAAGAATAGCTGCTGCTTTCGCCACAGCTAATGGGGATCCTAATAAAATACCAAATACCCTCAACAACAAATATTCCCATTGTAGGCCTCAACAGCAAGCATACTCGGCCTAAATATAAAGAGTTGATTCCAAAACGCTATATCCACATATTTCACATTTCTGTTTTTTTCATCAGAAATTATTGCTTATGGGTACGTTCATGTATGTGTAAAATATGACTGTTTTTATTATTATTACTAATTTTAGATGTGCATGAAAATGTTAGTTTTTTTGCTAAATGCTATATATCCATTGTTTAGCTGGAATGGAATGTTTGTATTCTGTATATTTGACTGTGATAAGTGGCTGTCTCACCTAGCTATCTTAAGATGAATGCACTAACTGTAAGTCTCTGGATAAGAGCGTCTGCTAAATGACTAAAATGTCAAAGTTTTACATACACATCTCATATATTAATGTATTGAATTATTATTTTAAACCATTTTTAAATAGTGATGTCACAAATGTATAATTTGTACATTTCTTTATATAAAAAATAAGCAGGCCAGGCTTATTGTCAAGAAGTGGTGGCAGGGCCCTTTTGCATTTCACCTGAATCCCTGTGCGTGTGATACTTTGAGACACCACAGGGCTGACATCCTCCCCCTTTTAATCACTGTCCACAGTGTACAAAATGAATGTGTGACTCACAATACTTGTAGTGGCCAGGATTGGTGCAGAAACTATTTTTACAATGTCGATGAGAAAGGCAGCGAATAGTTTTACCTGATGAGACCACCCAAGGAGGGTTGTTTAATTGAAGAGTTGAGCCCTGATATTCCATACACAAAAGAACAACCACAAAATCCTGATTTACCCCTCTTTATACTTATGGAGGTGATAGATTAACCTACTGACAGTTTAGAATTACATGTAATAACCTTTTCACTCAGGATATAGAAGCTTATTAAAACATCTCTTTCCAGTGGCCCAAAACAATTATTTAAACATCTTTAGCTACTAGCTTTGTTTTTAAATAAAAACGGAACCTTGCATTCTTTCTCATTTGAAACATTCTGTATCAAATGACATTTTATCATATTTTAATGTAGAAAATGTCTCGTCATGGGTCTGCAGACTCAGCATTTCTAAGATTAGGCTAAATCACGCCCTTCTGCCTTCTGGCCTACAATTACAACAAGACCCTGTCTAGCAGATAATATTTCCACAGCTGTAGCAGAAAAAGGAGTGTTGCAAAGAAAACGGACTTTTGTTCCCATGAAGTCTGATTTTCCTATTCATGTGTAACTGTAGGTCTGCGTCCGACTGGTTTGGTAGTTTTGGCATAATCTCACGCAGAATTCCGGTCCGTCAAACTGTTTGGCGTAATTACTGTTTAATAAACCATTTTGAATACAGAGAGGGCCTTATACCTGACCAGTCGGATGAAACAAACTACTTCAAAAAAAAATTTGGACACCCTGCAAAATGTGTCACAGTTATGGTTTCATCAGGCATGTATAGTGCGTAAAATCATGTCTGCTGTGTAAACGTTTTTTATATATATATATATATATATATATATATATATATGTTTTTTTCAATAATTGTCTGAGACACAAGAAATCTACCCTACCTACAAGTAAAGCCCTTATATCTGATTTAGGCCTACCCTAAACGTTGATTTGGCTATTGCATAGGCAAAAGGCGCCTCGCCCCTACTATAATATCACTGAAATAGCCTAAAGCCGAATTGCATTGATATCATCTCACATCTGCGCAAATTGAGTTATCCAAATTATATTTGGACAAAAATCGTTACAAGAACACCCTTCATTTTTATTTTGAGCAACCTGCATATAGTTACATCGCATTCAAACCAATTCATATTTAGGATAAATCCTATATGTTCAGAGATTATCTGTTTATTGACGGAATGGTATATGAAAATGTTACAATGAATTGTTGGTTGTTCATGGTGTGCAGCCTAGACTATGATGCCGCCAGCCAGTCGTTCATTGGCAAACTCCTGCGCAAAGCGTGAAAGTCGTCACACTGAAAAGCGAAGATACACTTGATTTAGCACGCTAAACAGGCAGTTTTCTCTTTTGGAACCAACCACTAATGCGAAGTGAAGTCCACCGAGCGCGCCGGGTGAGCAAAATCAACTGCGACCACGATTCTACATTTCTGTGTACATGTCAATATATTTAATCCTCACTAATGTTGTGCAAACACCCAATGTCATGTGAATGTGTCAAATTAAACGGTCAAAACACATAGGCCTAGAAACCATTGCCGACGTTGCTTTCTCAAGAGCGCAAACCTAGAAGTTCTATACTAGAACACATGGCAAGGCCAGCGCTCCTCGGCTAAGAGGAGACGTGCGACAGGAAGTGACGTTTTCATCTATTAGAACTCGATTTTTTTTTCTATCCATAAAGAGCATGCTCAAGGTTGCTTGCGCCAGTGAAGGAAAAAAATATAGTGAACGTTCAAAGAAACCTCGGGTCGAGGGAGCATACAATACCAGACGATTGGCACAATCGAAGAGCGGTAAGGGTGTGATTAGATTCGTATCATAATAAATGTAGCTTTTAAAAAGCCGAAATAGTCCATAATATCCATAATACAATGGATTGACTACCATGAATGGCCATGATGACAGTAATGTTAACGTAAAGCGTCATATTATTGGCGTCCTTGATTTTAGAGAGCATATGGATATATTAGGCTATATATAACCAAATATGTTTTACTGCCAGCATGTCATAATGACTATTTTTGCCTATCTTTTTATGTAGGCTAGTTGGCAGGTGTCAATGGTTGATTGGATCATGATTGTAGCTCTGAGTCTTATTGAAATCTAGGCTACAATGTAGCCCTTGACCACGACTCTCATCAGTTAATTCCATTACACATTTAAGAATGCTCAGTCTGAATATTTAAACATCGCTTGCAGTATGGGTTTGGAAACCGTATCCTTTATATTAGCTAGAAATAATTTTCAAAAAACAAAAGGTTAAATTGATATACACATTTTTTATAGGGTTGGTGTTCCCACATCTTTCAAATTTACAGCACACCGCGTGTATTTACGGAAGACCGTGACCACCTGTGCTAATTATCTAAGGTGCTTTGAACACCTGTGTGAAACGGAAGTCCGCCCAGAAACGTGTTGTCACTGAAAAATACTATCGGCTGCAACTGTGATACACCCTTTTTAAAACGGGGTACATTAAGTGTATTTTTTTTTTTTGCATTTTGTGGAATTATATTAACGTGATATGAAAGTAAAGGGCTTTGTTTCTATATCCGTATAGCTTCACGTTTTTAGATGGAGTATGTTGGTTGTTTTGTCTACCTCAGAAAATAACAGTCATTTGGACTATAAGGAGAAATCGTAGGCTCTGTAAGAGTACATTTTGGGCATTCTGTATGGGAGGTTTGTCATGTTCGGTTGAGTCGCGTGCTCTGTAGCTACTCTCAGCACATGGTGAGTAGCCTATTTTCACGAGGTATGCACACACTTGGTTGACCTGGACTCCTCGCTACCTAGATATATCGTAGTAAAATTAACCTCGAGTAGGGTTCTTAAATGGGATTGAAGTTAGTAACGTTAGCATTTAAAAAACAAATAATAATCTCGTAATGATAGTTCATCTGCATGGGTAAACCTTCGCGCCCCACAGCCTAATATCTCATTCTCTATCAGCAAGATCGTGTGAAACAGACATTGTGTTTTATATAATCGATTTCTTCCTGGTCATAGAAGCTAAAAGGCCCTGTTAAGCTATAGCCAGGTACAGTAGACTATCTAAACAAATCCAGCTTTTCAACGCTAGTGTGCGTGTAGAAGTCCAACAAAATTCTTAATTATCTCAACGCAAATCATGTCGAGCAATTATTTTGCATTGAAATAGGCTATGAATGAACCTCGGTTTGCAAATAAATACACAATGCCAATGTGTGCAGAACATTTGACCCAGAATGCTACATTTCTATTTAAAACCATAACGTAGGCTACATTGAAGCCGAAACTGCATCAGGGAACTTGACAAGCTCAAGTAGCCTACTGCGCATGCCTGCCCTTGACAAGTCCCAGTCACTCCCGGGCGTCTCTATCCTATAATGACCTTGGTGATTTCTTGAATGTCTAAACAAAGGTATTGTTATTCACAACCTTTGACACACTTTGCAACTTAACTATGCACAGCACACATGTTATCATCTCTATGCTGTGTGTGTCAGTCAATTATATTCTAGAAGTCTCTACTTTGTATGTAATGTCCTTATTCATCCAGGTCGTTGATCTCCGTGTAGAAAATCTCCACAATATTCTAATTGACAACAGACCCCCAGTGTGTTTGACGTTCACCTCACGGCTGTGGTTGAATGGGTGGCAGGTAGGTAGGTAGACTAGTGTTTAAGGACGTTGGGCCAGTAACAGATTGGTTTCTGTTTCGAATATCTGCTTAACCCTAATTGCTCCTGTAAGTTGCTCTGGATAAGAACATCTGCTAATTGACGTAAATGTAATGAATATTCAGTTTTTTGTGTTGACAATATTGGTTAGCCTTTTCATATTCAACACAGTAATCTCAGACTGAATGTGTATGGAGATGCCTCTGTATGGCTCTGTAGCCTGTTCTCCTGGCTGATTCTCATGAACAACTGGGAACTTTTCCCAATGTGACTCTCACATGATCGGCTACTGCACAATGAAGCAGAAGATATGACTCCCCTCACACTCCCCCCACCTTCCTTCTCACTCCTTATAACAAGGATTAGTGGGCAACAATCCAGATGTCAGCAGCTTATAGAATCAGGATTGGCCATGTTCGGTTTGATGAATGAAGCTTTCATGTAATTGTTGTGTGGGTTTGCGCTAGAATTCTGGACTCTGGTCTCTTTGGCGCTCCAGGCTTGCTCTTTTTGTGTTCATAGCAGGTCTGTTTCTTGGGCAAAAGTTTGAGTTAAAAGCACTAGTCTATACTTTGTAGGATCTGGTTGAATGAATGACATCTGTCATCAGAGTGAAAAATATTGTAATTTCCCTGAACCTACCAAAGTTTGCAGTTGTCACACCTTTTACATTCGGAAAACCTGAATTTTTAATTTTATTTAGATTCCTTTTCAGAACTGAAATAGTTTCAGGAATCTTTACTTGCTCCTCTTCACTTTAATAGGTGCTGTCCATTCTGACTAAAGGTTTCCTATATAACCATTGTGACGAGTCGAAGAACCTTTGCTATACGTCTGCCTATGTGAGTGGTCGAAGAGCTTTAGCCAAGGGCAATGATATAGGCTAGGATCTGTTACTTTGTTTAGGCTACATATTCAACCAGAAAGCTTAGGCCTCATACTGTGGCATGTAAGCGTCTAATCCTGTTGTGTTCATTCACAACATGTTGCCAGTTCTTAAGACTAAAATAACTTCCCATGGCTGTTTGCAGTCAACTCGCAGCTTACGGAGTCAGTCTCCTATATCTGCATTTGTCATGAAATTAATGGTTATAGCATGTTTACAACACTGTAACATCGTCAGCTTTATGGATAAATGCTGTTCCATAGAAATGCATTGTGGTCAACCCGTGGGCTAGTTACAGTAGAAGGCCTTAACTCAGTCACGCTCGTAAAGCTGGGATAAATGGCTGTGTTTCTGGACTGTTTATGAACTTAAGGTTACCCGGGTTCTTCTGGGAGATGTGTTGGAAAGCCCTACCGTGAGTGTCTGCTTGACAATGGGAAAAGAGAAGAGCTATTAGGCTGTTAGAAAAAGCGGGTGAAGATGTGTCTGTTTTTCAAGGAAGAACTTGATACGCAAGGCGTTAGCCTTGAATTGATGTAACCATGCCCCCCCCCCTGGGCCCAGTGTAGCAGTTTGTCTGGGAACCAAGGGTGAATTTACGGTTCCCATGGTGATAGCACATGCTTTATCTGTCTTACACACTTTGAAGGCTTTGCAGGTAGAGGCCTACACTCTAGAACAGGGATGGGGCGGGGGGGAACTCCAGTCCTCAGGGGCTCGAGAGGTTTCGCACTTTGTCTTCATCCCTAGCAAATACAGCTGATTTTTAAACTAATTGCCCCCGAGCTGTGCAGCGGTCTAAGGCACTGCGTCTCTGTGCTTGAGGCGTCACTGCAGACATCCTGGTTCGATATCCAGGCTGTATCACAACCGGGCAGGTGATTGGGAGTCATATTTGGCCCAGTGTCGTCCAGATTTGGCCGGTGTAGACCGTCATTAAAAATATGAATATGTTCTTTAACTGACTTGCCTAGTTAAATAAATAAAATGTGCATTCTAAACTCAAGATCATGGTTAATTGGTTATTGGCGTCAAAGTCTTCAGGCAGTTGTCACCAGCTGGCAGATGCTGTGTGGTTAAGGCTACCCACGTGATGTGATCCTTATGAATTATTTGTCGAACAGCAGCCAAGCATCGATCATCAATGTCACCAGAATAACACCCTCGATATTTATTGGAAGCTCATCATCGAGTGGTTTCACCACCCTGTGAAGTTCATCATTTATTTAATCTGTAGCCTAATAAACTGCATGATTTCCTGAGTTGTCGTTGGAGGACCACACCACATAATCGCGTGACTCCAGGTTTACATCGATATAATTGTTATTATATCAATATTTGTGCGTAAAGGGGTTTCCGCCACCTTTTCTCGCATTTATTAATTTGACTGACACAAAAAGATCCCACCTTGGCTAGTGTATTTTTTTGTTTGTTTTTTGTCGACATTTGGAAAGTTTACCGACACAATTTGTTTCCATCAGGCCTGTTGTGACCTTTTTTTATTTATCCGACATGTACTTTACTCACTTAAAAACAAAAGTTGGATGGAAACCTGGTTATTGTATGTGACTGTGTGTTTGTAGTCACACTTTTCATCTCTTAACCAATTCTGCAAGACCTACAGATAAGTTTTTAACCCTACCAAGGCTGGGTATGTTTGGCACGTAGGCTTAAATCTTTGATGGTTTACCTTTCAGATGGTGTGATTTTAATGAGAGAACCACTTGACCAACAGTCTTTTCTCAACATATTCCACTGCAAGCCGAGGGGTTGAAGTTACAGCCTACATTATGATATGCCAGCAAGAGGTTACAGCCTACATTATGATATGCCAGCAAGAGGTTACAGCCTACATTATGATATGCCAGCAAGAGGTTACAGCCTACATTATGATATGCCAGCAAGAGGTTACAGCCTACATTATGATATGCCAGCAAGAGGTTACAGCCTACATTATGATATGCCAGCAAGAGGTTACAGCCTACATTATGATATGCCAGCAAGAGGTTACAGCCTACATTATGATATGCCAGCAAGAGGTTACAGCCTACATTATGATATGCCAGCAAGAGGTTACAGCCTACATTATGATATGCCAGCAAGAGGTTACAGCCTACATTATGATATGCCAGCAAGAGGTTACAGCCTACATTATGATATGCCAGCAAGAGGTTACAGCCTACATTATGATATGCCAGCAAGAGGTTACAGCCTACATTATGATATGTGGATATGAAGTTTGCTAGTTTACAAAAGGACCGGTCATAATAATAATAATACATTGAATTTATAATGCATTTTTCATTGAAAAACAATCTCCGTACTACAGTTAGTGTATTAAAATAAATGTAGAAAGGACAGAGCTAGACAGGGCAACTGACACGAAGTACACAGCGGACGCTACCAAGGAACACAAGGAATAGTGCTACAGTATCTCCTCTGTTTCTGTGACCTTTACTGTAAGTCTTGCTAAGTCAGCCTTTACTAGCCGTAGCCAAAAAATATGCTGAGGAAGACACGGCTAGGCCATGCCAGACAGACTTAGCCTAACTGAAATGAGCTTATATCTGCTAACCTAATGTAGTGTTAAGATCATAGGCCTATATTTTATTTTATTGTTTAGTTAGGCTAGGATTGGAGGTTGCTAAGTAGGGCAGGCCTGTCTCCTGGCATTTGCCCACGGTTCCGCTGTCACGCCATGTCCTTTCTGGAATCTCACCCCATTGGGGCTGAACATGTCGCAAGAGGTCATTCGGGGCTCATTGTCCGGACAGCCGTCACTGTTCTGCCCGGTTAGCCTTACTACAGTAATCATTGTGGCAACTTTCTACTGAGGTGACTTTACCAAAACAAGGACTGACTGTCTGCTGATTCATTCAGTCCCTAACACAATCCTAGGGTTGATTAGTCTTCTTTTTACACTAGATGGGTCATAAGAGAGCTGTTTAGGTGGTTGAAATACTGGGAGAAAAGGTTGCCGAGCAGTTATTTAGAGTAGCCGTGTTCAGTCTGATCATGTCCTGCGTGGCTCAGTTGGTAGGAGCGTGGTGATTGCAACGCCAGGTGTGTGGGTTCGATTCCCATTGGGGAACAGTGTGAAAAAGAATGTAAATCTATGTGCTCACTTAACTGTAAGTCGCTGTGGATAAATGAGTGAAATGTAAATGAGGGCTCTGCTCACTTGCCTCCAATCTTTTTTGTGATTGGTTCAGGAGCATTGAGATAATATTGATGCTTGGTGTGATGGGGGGGAAAAGAGGTGAATGAGGTTCATTTAGGTAGGTTCATGCTGATTGGGAACACAGTTAGCTAGGCATTTGGTAAGACCTGAACAACATGTGGATTGTTCAGAAAGATTGGGCATGGTTTGAAAGTTTTTTTTTTTTTTTTTTAGTATCTAGGCCTAGATCCTCCCTTGTCAGAGATGCATTGTTTTGAATGGTAATACGTGAAACATTGGTTATGAATTACTGCTTGTCTTTCTCAGTAAAGGAGAAGTGTGTTATGAGGAATTGCTATCATGACTGCGGTAACTCTGTGGTCAAAACAGCTGTTAGGAGGGTTCGATAAACTTGACTTAGCATGTTGGCTGGATGCTCTGTTTCCTTTCCTGAAAGTGGTTTACTTACTTAACATGTCAAAACCCAACTTACCGTAAATAGACGGTTATCTCTGCACTTTGTTCTTTATTCAGTGCGCTAACTTAGTCAGACTGCCCTATTGTCAAATATAGAGGAGGTGGTTGTTATTCATAGGTATTTAAAAGATAAATAAAAAATAGATGCGATGGGGATCGTGATGTATCATTGTTAACTGAATAATGAATGGCCCGTCTAGTGGCCTGAAGTTGATAACCTCTCAGTGATGTAGGCCATCACAGCTGTGGCAATGATTTAGAAGAGCTTTCGATTTCTTTGCCCATTATTTATTTATATATATATATATATATATATATATATATATATATATATATATATATATATATATATATATATATATATATATATATATATATATATATATATATATATATACTTTACACTTTACAATGAATGTATTTAATTTGGATTAAGTTCCGATATTAATTTGAGCCATTAGGCCTAGTAGTTGTATATCACCCTAAGCAAAGCAATTATTGTGGGACTTTGTCGCCACCTACTGCTCTAAACTTGAATACTATATGGTAACTTCAATGGGACAAAATAATGGATTATTTTATGAATTCATTTAGGCTAATTACAACAATTTACAATTAGGCCAGCATTACATTAATGTTACCAGTAGTGTACAGTACAAGATCACTTATAGTCTGTCCAGTCAAATAAGCAATGGGGTCTGCATTAATGACTTAATAACAGCACATTATCGAAAATGTTTAAAACAGCCTATTCCTTATTCAGAACAGTTGCTCATCATGGGTGCTACTTGACAGCCAGGAAATTATATGGTAGTCTTGTGTTTCTGGTCTCAGGACTCCATTCACACAGAGACATTGCTTTCTTTGGCGAATCCATAAAATCACGTGGGAAGTTTGTGTTTTTGTAATCATGTTATTTTCCTTCCCCCTCGACTTCACGTGGAGCCAGTGTGATTGTGGCCGGTTCACGCCCTCAACAGTGCTCTTTAGTGCCTGGGAACAGCGCAATCCTTCAGGGCAACACCGTAGGAAGCCTGGTGGATGTTCAGAGAAGTTGTGGGACTTTTCTTCTTTGGTTTCTCCCCACTAGCCAGAAAGAAACTGTTCATGAATACACAAATAAGAAGTGAAAACCTGGGGCTTTCGGACGTGTAGTATTTTCCTTCTATTTCCTTCTATTTCCTTCTATTCTAGCATGGATCCTGTTCCACACTCAAATTGTTTTTTTTTGTTCCCTCTAGACTTCTGAGAAGCTACCATGGACCACGCAAGGTCGACAATATCCAAAATTGTAAGTACTAGACTTTAAAGAAATTACCCTAGCATTTACTAAACGATTTGTCTCATTATCCTGTCTAAAAAGGGTTGCAAAATCAAAAGCATTCCTCCTTTTGAATGTCTTTTTTAAATGGTTGCTTTTAGTTTCAGTTGACTGATACTTGCACCACAATTTTCTAAAATGTTAGTGAAATGAGTACACGTCACACACTTGCAAATTGTAAAGTGAGACTCTAAAGTGATTCCCGAAGCAAAGGTATAGTGCTGCTACCTCGCATTCCAACCAAGGTGCATGAATAAAGGAGCCAACTGGAAATGTGAAGAATGGTGCTAATCTATTGATATTTTTTTGTCCTTTATTTAACTAGGCAAGTCAGTTAAGAACAAATTCTTATTTTCAATGACGGCCTAGGAACAGTGGGTTAACTGCCTTGTTCAGGGGCAGAATGACAGATTTGTACCTTGTCAGCTCGGGGATATGAACTTGCAACCTTTCGGTTACTAGTCCAACGCTCTAACCACTAGGCTACCCTGATGAAGGCTACAAGTCAAAAAGAGCATTGGTTTTTATTAAGGCAATGAAACAAATGTTATTATGCCAAAAAAATCTGTTTCAGTAAGCTGGTCTAGAGGAGTGTTTTATACTGATTTGACTCCAATAAAATTGTAACACAATAGCTGTGTTTACACAGGCAGCCCAATTCAGATCTTTTGTCTGATTTTTAGGCACAAGCTCTGCTCTGATTGGTCACCGCCTTACTTAATTTGCACACACTGTATACAGATTTTTCTATTGTGTTATTGACTGTACTTTTGTTTATCCCATGTGTAACTCACTGGATGTAGTCTATCACAGTGCCATCCGTTTTGTCACCCGAGCCCCATATACCACCCACCACTGCGACCTGTATGCTCTCGTTCGCTGGCCCTCACTACATATTCGCTGCCAAACCCACTGGCACCAGGTCATCTATAAGTCTTTGCTAGCTAAAGCTCCGCCTTATCTCAGCTCACTGGTCACCATAGCAACATCCACCCGTAGCACGCGTTCCAGCAGGTATATTTCACTGGTCATCCCCAAAGCCAACACCTACTTTGGCCGCCTTTCCTTCCAGTTCTCTGCTGCCAATGACTGGAACGAACTGCAAAAATCCCTGAAGTTGGAGACTTATAACTCCCTCACTAACTTTAAGCGTCAGAGCGGCTTACTCTCTGCAGCTGTACACAGCCCATCTGTAAATAGCCCATCCATCTACCTACTTCATCCCCATATTTGTTTTTGTTTTTCTGCTCTTTTGCACACCAGTATTTCTACTTGCACATCCTCATCTGCATATCTATCACTCCAGTGTAATTTGCTCAATTGTAATTACTTTGCCACTATTGGCCTATTTATTGCCTTACCTCCTTACTTCATTTGCACACACTGTATACAGATTTTTCTATTGTTATTGACAGTACGTTTGTTTATCCCATGTGTAACTCCTGTTTTTGTCGCACTGCTTTGCTTTATCTTGACCATGTCGCAGTTGTAAATGAGAACTTGTTCTCAACTGGCCTACCTGGTTAAATAAAGGTGATTTAAAAAAAATAATAATAATAATTATATATACATTTTTTGGGACAGAATATCAGAATTAGGCTGCCTGAGTAAACAGTAAACAAAGCCAATGTGTTTAAGTGGCACACATTATGCAAATGAGTTTCAACAACCTCTGACAAGTTGATGTATTGACACAGACGTACTATATTACTGCACTATAGTATAACGTGACATAGTACCAGCCTAGTAAGACTATACATTAGGGCTGGGAATTGCCAGGGACTGGACGATACGATATTATCATGATACTTAGTGCCGATTCGAAATGTATTGCGATTCGATACTGTGATATTATCACGATACTTAGGGCCGAGTCGATATGTATTGCGATTTGATACTGTGATATTATCACGATACTTAGGGTCGAGTCGATATGTATTGCGATTCGATACTGTGATATTATCACGATACTTAGGGCCGAGTCGATATGTATTGCGATTCGATACTGTGATATCATCACGATACTTAGGGCCGAGTCGATATGTATTGCGATTCGATTTTTCCAAACACATTGCTCACGATATCGCTGCAGAGGGATCAGTCATGGAAATAAAAGTGCTGAAAACAAATTGGCTCACTATTTAAAAAAGACAAGGAAGGAAAAATAGAGTTTTTGTTGCAGGTACAGATGACGAAGTCAAATAATATTGCGATATATCGGCCAATAATAAGATCCTTTTTTTTTTAGGGCTGTCAAACAATTCAAAATAATCAATCGCATTACATTCTGTAGTTAATCTCGATTGAATCACTTTTTATTTGCTCAAATTTGGTGCCAAATAAAGATTGTTCCATTAAATAATATACATCTGTATATAGGCATGTAGGGAGTGAAACACAAGGTCATCTGTATAAGAATGTTCAAAATGTCTTCATTTTGGCTGAATAAAACACACACTAAATCACATGGCATGTGAGGATTTTAACAGCTCTCCTTCCTTCATCAATCTCCGTCTCCACACAGTTCAATGGAGAGCCTCGCTCATACACGCGCTTCAACCTGACGCAGAACATGGAGGGTGAGAACAGCCAGGTGGAGATGAAGCTGTCGTCCGACATGGACGAGGAGGTGGGCGGCAATGGCGTGGGGGAGGACCACAACCATGCCAAGGAACCCTATGTGGTACACAGGCCGGCCGGGCGCACGCCCAAGAGCGTCTGCTTCATGGTGGCCACCGTACTCCTCATCTTCATCATCAGTAAGAACAGACATTTAAAAAATTGACAATTGCATGCTGGTGCCTCAGTCACTGTTAGTCACGTATTGGTCATATGCTGTATCAGTAAAAGTCACAATCTCTGTATTAAAGTACACGTTGAAGGATGGTTGGTTTCTTCACTCTCCAAGTAGTCTATTGGCCAGGAGAAACTCTAATTCATTTTTCGGGTTTCTTTAAAAGCCACTATGAAATTCTGCTAACTTTAGCCACAGATAGCTAAAACTCAGTGCAAGTTGCCACTATCACTTCCACTGTCGTATGATTTATGGCTGAAACACTGTTCAGATAAACTGATGACCAGATTAAGGGCCCGTTTTCCAGACAAAGATTAAGCCTAGTCTTGGACAAAAAATATAAGAATCCTCCATCGAAAGCTTAAAAAAAATAATATATATATATATATATCATTTTCGTCTGGGGTAAACCGGCCCGTCTGGGGTAAACCGTCTCTTGGTCTGGTTCCTGCCCGGATGGTTTTGTATAGCTGCTGCTGACAGTGGTTTCAGCGGTTATTTTACAATTGACACTCTTCCCCTTTTTTTCTGTTTTCTCTCTCAGGCTATCTGATTGGCTACCTGTCCCATCGGAAGAAAGAGTTGGCTCCTCCCAGCTGCTCTAGGTCCACCTTTGAAGAATCCATTACCCAGGGTTCCGTTAAGATGGAGGCGGACCCTGTCATGGACTGGAATGACGTGAAGAGACTGCTGGATGAGAAGATGAGTGCCTCCAGCTTCGAGAGCGCCTTCAGGTGACTGCACTAGTAGCCCAGTGGGGTGAACATTAAAGGGTTACTTCACGATTTTGGCAATGCATCTCTTTATCTACCTCCCCAGAGTCGGATGAATTTGTGGATTCTGGGGAGGTAGATAAAGAGATTCATTGCAAAAAATCCCAAAGTATCCCTTTTAAGCTTGTCTGCTCTCATTTTTCAACTTTATATTGGAAATAGCACTACAATGTTATACTACTACCAGTTATGTTGTGACAGTATGGCGGCTGCATACGAAGCCTGAACAGTTTCTACCCCCAAGCCATAAGACTGTTAACCAATGGCTATCCCGACTATTTAACTATCTGCGTTGACCCTTATTGTACTGAACTCTTGACTCGTATAAGCTGCCATTACTGTTTATCTATCCTGTCGCCTGGTCACTTCATCCCTTCCTATATGTACATGCAGTATCTACCTCAATTACCTTGTACCCCTGCACATCCACTCTGAACTTGGCTATAGACACTGGGTACCAGTAATCGTTACTCATTGTGTATTCTTTGTTATTATTTTTCTTTCTACATTGTTGGGAAGGGCCCGTAAATAAGCGTTTCACTGTTAGTTTACATCTGTTAACAAAGCATGTGACCAATAACATTTGAAGTCGTGATAATTGTCTGCATAATGATTGGCACATCATTGGGATAAAGGAAGTATATTTTATATTTCTCTCCCCTTCCCTTTCTCCCCCCCTTCTCTCTCTCTGTCACTCTCTCAGTGAGTTTGCTAGTGAAAGCCATCAGGCAGGCTCTGCTGGAGACACTGTGCTGGCCAAGAAGGTGCTGGGAAGATTCAAAGACTATGGCATGTATACGTGGACAGACGAGCACTATGTCAAGCTTGTGGATCCCCCTGCATCTGGCTCCAACATGGTGACCTTCAAAGGGTCTGACCTTGGAACACTGAGGGGATATCTGGCCTACAGCAAAACTGGAACAGCAAAGGTAATCATTGAAAAAAAATAGTGTTTTTTGTTTCATTTTTATTTTACATTGAAATTAACAAATTTGCAGCATTTCAGTTGATTTCAAGCTTGACAATAGAGCTTTTATACTCTGATTGTAATAAAATAATTTACATATTGTATACTATAAAATACTACATGAGTTATCACATTAGTCATTCAGTTTATTTTTCAAGCGCTTAGCTAATTGTGCTAAGTACACCTTGCATACCCCTAGTATTCTTCCATAATAGTACCTCCATATTTATGAATTAATTGTTGCAGAGTAATTTGAGCTGAAGACCGGTTTCAATTTCTATTTTTGTTTTTCACAGGGCGCAGTACTTTACGGCAACTACGGCCAGATGGACGACCTGAGGAAACTGCAGGATAAGAACATTGCCTTGGACGGGAGGGTCCTTCTGGTCAGATCTGGAAAAATAAGCTTTGCTGAGAAGGTGAGGGAATTTGCACAAGAAGAAACAAAAACATACTTCCTTGAGATATTTCATAAGCATACGGCTGAATTTTTAATAAGGTCATTGATCTCTCTTCATTTGGAGGTTTAGTGTCAGTGTGACGAGTCTAGTTTGTATTGGTAAATCTATTGGAGCCTATATGGACTTGATTGAATAACACAAGGTGACGTGTCATTGCTAAGCGTAAAAGGGTTCTGTTCTCGTGCTTTTCCATTCCATGCTTCCTCCTTTCTTCGTTGCGTAGGTGGCCAACGCAGCCAAGCTGAATGCCTCTGCTGTTCTCATCTACCCTGCTGACGACAGAAGGATCGGAGGTTCCACTCAGCTCTTTGGCCATGTGAGTGAGGCAGACATTTTCCTCTATGAAATGTACTTATGATTTGCTTTCCCAGCCATTACTGAAGTTAACTGGACACACACATATATTGTTGGGTATATCTGCACTATCTACTACTTATGGGCTCCCGAGTGGCGCACTGCATCTCAGTGCTTGAGGCGTCACTACAGACACCCTGGTTCAAATACAGGCTGTATCACAACCGGCCGTGATTGGGAGTCCCATAGGGCGGCCTACAATTGGCCCAGCGTTGTCCGGGTTTGGCCGGTGTAGGCCGTCATTGTAAATAAGAATTTGTTCTTAACTGACTTGCCTAGTTAAATGTAAAAAAAATACATTTAAGGTTACATTTAAAGATACAGTAGTGTATTGTGTACCTCTTGTTGCCTCATCTTATTCTGTTCCACTTTGTAACCTGATGACAACTCTCACTATATTCTAGCCAGGGCAGTGCACCTTCTTGTTCTAGCCCTGCACCAACACACCTGGGGTGTATTCACTAGGAACCAAAATGGGAAGGAACCTACTTGAATTTTTTTCAGCAGAAGCTAGTTTTTTTTTTGGACTAATGATTACACCCCAGATCGAACTTATCAAGGGTTTGGCAATAAGTTGAATTGGATATGTTAGTGCAGGGCCAAATCGGAACACAAAGGTCAGGGCTCACCCTGTCATGTGTCTCTGTTTCTCCATATCCAGGTCCATCTTGGCTCTGGCGACCCTTACACCCCCGGGTTCCCCTCCTTCAACCATACCCAGTTTCCCCCTGTCCAGTCCTCAGGCCTCCCCAGCATCCTGGCCCAGACCATCACAGTCGACATGGCCACCACTATCACGAGGTAGGTTTCCATCAACTGATCGTAGTGTAGTAGAAGTTGGGCCTTACACACAGATCTAGGAACATCATACCATTCCTATCCTAACCATGACCATTTTTAAGGGTTAAAACTGTGAAACTGACCTTAGATCAGTGCCTAACATTTTCCCACCAAATCTTTGTCTGGAAACTCAGGGAAATGGAAGGGAAAAGCGCCCCTACAGGTTGGGGAGGGGTAGGAAAACTGGGAGATAATGACGATATGGTCACGGTGGAGGTCAACAACGTCCTGGCTGAGAAGTTGATCGTCAACGTGTTTGGAGTCATCAAAGGCTTTGTGGACCCAGGTATGATTGACCTAAGGCCCTGTGGAAAGAAACATGAGTCCCTAGTATTGTGTAGTTCTTAGGTAATTTGACGGTAGCTTTGGGGTCAGTTTCATTTCAACTGTAGGCAAGTCAGTAGATTTAATTGAAATTCAATGTGTGAATTGATGCATAGTCCAGATCTGAAAGAATTAACCATTTTCATTTCATGTACATCATTTCCATTAAGGGAAATTAAATGGGATTGACCCTAATTTGAGAGGCTATCTGTGAGCGGCTAACTGCTATCTAATAGATCAACTGTCTTAATCCTTTACACAATTTAAATATGCTGTGTCTCTGCCTTCCTTGCTGTAGATCGTTTTGTGGTTATGGGTGCTCAGAGGGATGCCTGGGGTCCAGGCTTCGCCAGCTCCACAGTGGGCACCAGTGTGTTGGTGGAGTTGGCCCGCACCATCTCAGACATGGTGAAAAATGGTGGGTGATAGATGACAAGCCAGACCATAAATGCCATAGAATAGACAGAATGGATACAGGTCTCTAAGCGCTTTAGAGTGTTGGACCAGTAACCAAAAGGACACTGGTTTGAATCCCCACAGCGACGAGGTGAAATTGTTCCCTTGAGCCAAGAACTTAACCCGAATTGCTCCTTTTTAAGTCGCTCTGGATAAAAGCGTCTGCTAAATGACTCAAATGTACATTTATAGACAGAATGGATATACAGTGTAGGTCTCTACTGTAGTGCCTTGAGCTTTCAATCAATTCTCATGTGTTCATGTAGTGTCTGGGGTTAATTCTAACGTAATCCACAAATCTCAAGGAGCATTGTTGTCAATGAAGTCATATTTTAAGTGACCGTGGGTTTCTGTTCACATTACTGGAGAAGACTTATAGATTTAAAAAGGGTCATGTAGATAAATCCTAGTCAGAATCACCATTTTATTTACCAAGTACATTTACATGTACCGGGAATTTGACCTGGTGAAGTGGTCCTGACATCGTCTTACAATAAATACACAGACAGAAGAATGTACACACGCACACACACACACACACACAGTGCCTTCAGAAAGCATTCAGACCCCTGGACTTTTCCCCCACATTTTGTTACAAAATTATTCTAAAATGGATTAAATACAAATTAAAATCCTCAGCAGTCGACACGCAATTCCCCATAATGACATCGCAGTACCCCATAATGACATCGCAGTACCCCATAATGACATCGCAGTACCCCATAATGACATCGCAGTACCCCATAATGACATCGCAGTACCCCATAATGACATCGCAGTACCCCATAATGACATCGCATAATGACATCGCAGTACCCCATAATGAAATCGCAATACCCCATAATGACATCGCAGTACCCCATAATGAAATCGCAGTACCCCATAATGAAATCGCAGTACCCCATAATGACATCGCAGTACCCCATAATGAAATCGCAATACCCCATAATGACATCGCAGTACCCCATAATGACAAAGTGAAAACAGGTTGTTAAATGTTTGCTAATTAATAAAAAATTAAACATAATACTGATTTACAAAAGTATTCAGACCCTTTGCTATGAGACTTGAAATTGAGCTCAGGTGCATCCTTTTTCCATTGACCATCCTTGATGTTTCTTCAACTTGATTGGAGTCCACCTGTGGTACACTCAATTGATTGGACATGATTTGGAAAGTCACACACACCTATGTAAGTTCCCACAGTCGAAGGAATTGTCCGTAGAGCTCCAAGAAAGGATTGTGTCGAGGCACAGATATGGGGAATGGTACCAACAAATGTCTGCAGCATTTGAAGGTCCCCAAGAACACAGTGGCCTCCATCATTCTTAAATGGAAGAAGTTTGGAAACCCTAAGACTCAAACTGAGCAATCATGGGAGAGGGGCCTTGGTGAGGTGACCAAGAATCCGAGGGTCACTCTGACAGAGCTCTAGAGTTGCTTGGTGGAAATGGGAGAACCTTCCAGAAGGACAACCATTTCTGTAGCACTCCACCAATCAGGCCTTTATGGTAGAGTGGCCAGAAGGAAGCTACTCCTCAGTAAAAGACACATGAGAACACGCTTGGAGTTTGCCTAAAGACTCTCAGACCATGAGAAACAAGATTCCTGAATGCCAAGCATCACGTCTGGCGGAAACCTGGCACCATCCCTACGGTGAAGCATGGTGGTGGCAGCAATATGCTGTGGGGGTGTTTTTCAGTGGGACTGGGAGACTAGTCAGGATCGAGGCAAAGATGAACGGAGCAAAGTACAGAGATCCTTGATGAAAACCTGCTCAGGACCTCAGACTGGGGCGACGATCCACCTTCTACCTTCCAACAGGACAACGATCCCTAAGCATACAGCCAAGACAACACAGGACTGGTTTCAGGACAAGTCTCTGAATGTCAATTAATGGCCCAGCCAGAGCCCGGACTTGAACCCGATCTAACATCTCTGGAGAGACCTGAAAATGGCTGTGTAGCAACGCTCCCCATCCAACCTGATGGCGCTTGAGAGGATCTGCAGAGAAATGGGGAAACTCCCCAAATATAGGTGTGCCAAGCTCGTAGCGTCATACCCAAGAAGACTCAAGGCTGTAATTTCTGCAAAAGGTGCTTCAACAAAGTACTGAGCAAAGAGGCTGAATACTTATGTAAATGTGATTATTATAATTGTTTTTTTTAAATAAGTAAGCAAAAAAAAATGTAGCATGTTTTTGCTTTGTCATTATGGGGTATTGTGTGTAGATTGATTAAATAGTTTTTCCCCCTCATCAATTTTAGAATAAGGCTGTAACGTAACAAAATGTGGAAAAAAGTAGAGGGATCTGAATACTTTCCGAATGCACTGTATTCTACATGCATGACTTACAGTACAGATATAGTGGGGGAAAAATGGAACGATTACACAATACAAAATAAACATTTCCCCATAGCCTGTAAGGAGGCAACCAACTGTGAATGATGGCGATAATGATGTTCGTCCTGTCTTTTTTTCCCCCCTCTGACAGATGGCTTCAAGCCCAGGAGGAGCATCGTTTTTGCCAGCTGGAGTGCTGGAGAGTATGGGAGTGTTGGCGCCACCGAGTGGTTGGAGGTAAGAACGGCACTTGATGCCAATTCAAACCTTAGAACAATTGTTTTTTACTTGAGTATGTGTCTCAACCAATGATTTATATACAGTGCCTTTAGATAGTATTTACTTTTTATTTTATTTACTTTTCCCACATTGTTGTGTTACAGCCTGAATTTAAAATGTATTAAATTGATATTTGTCACAATACTCCATAATGTCAAAGTTGAATTAGGTTTTTAGATTATTATTATTTTAGTAAAACATTTTTTTTTTACAAATGAATAAAAAGATTAAATGTTAAGTATCCAATCCCTTTTTATGGCAAGCCTAAAGTTCAGGAGTAAACATTATTTTTATTTTTTTTACAAGGCACATAATAAGTTACAATAATAGAGTTTAACATCATTTTTTTTAATGACTACCTCATCTCTGTAACCCACACATACGATCTGTAAGGTCCTTCAGTCTAGCAGTTCATTTCAAACTCAGGAAAGGAAGCCTGTACATAATAAACATATTAATCCTTTTTGCAACAAGGCAGTAAAGTAATACTGCAAAATCTTTTTGTCCTGAATACAAAGTGTTATGTTTGGGGCAAATCCAATCCAACACATTACTGAGTACCACTCTTCATATTTTCATGCATGGTGGTGGCTGCATCATGCTATGGTTATGCTTGTAATTGTTAAGGACTGGGGAGTTTTTCAGGATAATAAAGAAAAATGGAATGGCACTTAACACAGGCAAAATCCTAGAGGAAAATCTGGTTGTCTGCTTTCCACCTGACACTGAGAGATGAATTCACCTTTCAGCAGGACAATAATCTACTACACAAGGCCAAATCTACACTGGAGTTGCTTACCGTGAAGACGGTGAATGTTCCTGAGTGGCCTAGTTACAGTTTAGACTTAAATCAACTTGAAAATCTATGGCAAGACCTGAAAATGGTTGTCTAGCAATGATCAACTCATTTGACAGAGCTTGAAGAAATTTGAAAAGAATAGTGGGCAAATATTGTACAATCCAGGTGTACAAAGCTCTTAGACTTATCCAGAAAGACTCACAGCTGTAATCACTGCCAAAGGGGATATAACATGTATTGCCTCGGGTGCGTCTACTTATGTAAATAAGATATATATATATATATATATATATACACACATACACACACACACACACACACACACACACACACACATCTCAGCAAAGAAAGAAACGTCCTCTCACTGTCAACTGCGTTTATTTTTAGCAAGCTTAACGTGTAAATATTTTTCTCACCCATCTACACACATCCCATAATGACAATATGAAAACGAGAAGAAGAAAAAAACAGTAAAAAAAAAAAGAAACAGACTTTTTTCAGGACCCGGTCTTTCAAAGATCATTTGTAGAAATCCAAACAACTTCACAGATCTTCATTGTAAAGGGTTTAAACACTTGCTTCCCATGCTTGTTCAATGAACCATAAACCATTAATGAAAATGCACCTGTGGAATGGTCATTAAGACACTAACAGCTTAGATGGTAGGCAATTAAGGTCCCAGTTAGGAAAACTTAGGACACTAAAGAGGCCTTTCTACTGACTCAAACACAGAAAGAAAGATGCCCAGGGTCCCTGCTCATCTGCGTGAATGTGCCTTAGGCATGCTGCAAGGAGGCATGAGGACTGTGGCCAGGGAAATAAATTGTAATGTCCGTACTGTGAGACGCCTAATACAGGGAGACAGGACGGACTGCTGATCGTCCTCGCAGTGGCAGACCACGTGTAACACCTGCACAGGATCGGTACATCCGAACATCACACCTGCGGGACAGGTACAGGATGGCAGCAACAACTGCCCGAGTTACACCAGGAACGCACAATCCCTCCATCAGTGCTCAGACTGTCCGCAATAGGCTGAGAGAGGCTGGAATGAGGGCTTGTAGGCTTGTTGTAAGGCAGGTCCTCACCAGACATCACCGGCAACAACGTCACCTATGGACACAAACCCACAGTCGCTGGACCAGACAGGACTGGCGAAAAGTGCTCTTCACTGACGAGTCGCGGTTTTGTCTCACCAGGGGTGATGGTCAGATTTGTGTTTATCGTCGAAGAAATGAGTGTTACAACGAGGCCTGTTCTCTGGAGTGGGATCGATTTGGAGGTGGAGGGTCCGTCATGGTCTGGAGCGGTGCGTCATCGAACTGAGCTTGTTGTCATTGCAGGCCATCTCAACGCTGTGTTACAGGGAAGACATCCTCCTCCCTCATGTGGTACCCTTCCTGCAGGCTCATCCTGACATGACCTGACATGACAATGCCATACTGCTCATCTGTGTGTGAATTCCTGCAAGACAGGAATGTCAGTGTTCTACCATGGCCAGCGAAGAGCCCGGATCTCAAACCCATTGAGCACGTCTGGGACCTATTGGATCGAAGGGTGAGGGCTAAGGCCATTCCAGGAACTTGCAGGTGCCTTGGTGGAAGAGTGGAGTAACATCTCACAGCAAGAACTGGCAAATCTGGTGCCGTCCATGAGAAGGAGATGCACTGCAGTACTTAATGCAGTTGGTGGCAACACCAGATACTGAGTGCTACTTTTGATTTTGACCCCCCCCCCCCCCCTTCTTTGTTCAGGGACACATTCAAGTTCTGTGGAACTTGTTCAGTTTATGTCTCAGTTGTTGAATCTTATGTTCATACAAATATTGAAAAAGGTATTAAATATTCATGAGGTATTAAATATTCATGAGGTATGAAATATTTTAAGCCAGCTATAACACCTGCTTATTGATAATGTGCCTCCCACCTACAATACAATTTACGGAAGCCTAGTATTTTAAAAAAAAATAATTATATATATATATATATATATCTCTCTCTCTCTGAGGAAAAGTGGTTAAAGGCATATACTCGTTGACGCCAAATACAACAATGTTGACTACACAACTTAAATGTTTTTATTTTTATTGTTGCTATCACTCATTACTGTAGCCTATGCTATTTAAACTGTAGTATCAATCCACAATGGACTAGGACAAGAATATTCTGTGCCCCCAGCTGAATTGCACTTGATAATGCAGACTGACAATAACCTACTGAACTGAAGACCAACAAATTGTAGTATTAAGCCATGGAACGCCTTGATTGGTCAGGTCGGACCGAGTGTCATCAAAACCCAGCCCTTTCGCGCCACTGCTAACTATTTGCGCTCATAACGGCTGTGAAAATAACTAAAACATTTTGGATTGACTTAATAGCGCTACCGTCAGCGCTTAGATTTACCATTTGCGTTAGTTAAAATAGAGCCCGTAATGTTAATGTCCCTCCTACAACAACAAAAATACTTTAAATTCATGTATTTTTTTCCCCCTAAGAAACATTTTAATTGAAATGCTGTAGAATTCCATTTATTCCCATAGAAACGGCTCCTTCTAGGAAATGCCAATATGGCTGACCGGTGGTTTCAAAGCCTCTCATTGGCCAATACATGGCATCAGTAATCCAGGGTTTATATACCTAATTGGTCTCAACTCATTTCTGTTTTCAGGGTTATTTGTCTTCTCTGAACATGAAAGCCTTCTCTTACATCAACCTGGATGGAGTTGTAACAGGCATGTATAGTGTATTTGATTTCTGTACACCGACTGCGTTGTTTGGGTCGGTGCCAATGACAGTTTACAGTTGCAAAGGTTATACATTGAAAACCTAAAGTAATAAGGTGAAATGGTTTCCTCTTGAATTGTACAATGTCTCTCTCCCCAGGTTTCCCAACATTCAAAGCCTCGGCCAGCCCTTTAATGAACACACTCATCCAGAGAACGCTGCGGGAGGTTAGTTTCACGTAGCAGCAGATCATCTGACAGGATTTCTCGTTTCGTTACGAAGCCGTGTCCTTGAGATGTTTTGAAACCTGTGCTGCTCTTCTCTACAGGTGAACACTCTCAGTGACTCCGGTACACTCTACTCTGCAGTCTCCGGGCTCAACTGGGAGGCAGCAGTGTAAGTGGGACTTGGTGGCATTTGGGAAGATCATAACAGTGTGTGGCTCAACGTGTCAAACGTTTTATTGTAAAGCAGATCCCACATTGAAGTTAATTGAATCGCTTATAGAATTAGGGAACATTTTTCACCGCCATATTTGTATGATTGTGTAGTCCATGTTTTTTTGTGTTATTTATGTTTTAACAGCATGGAGCCTCTGAGGCTAAATGATCCCGTTTATCCCTTCATCACCTTCTCCGGCATCCCATCGGTCTCATTCCGTTTCACCACAGAGGTCAGTTTGTGAAAAGTGCCTTTACAAGGCCCACATAATGGTCTCAGCAGTACATCACGATACACATAGAAATAGTCATTTTTAGAACCCTTGTACTCAACTGGCAGACCGCGGTATGGAAGCGGACCCACAACAGGGTCAATATGGGCCGGGACCCTGGTATCATAAACGGACGAATGTGTTGAATTGCAGGCCATTTAACTTTAAAACGGCAACATTTTCAGTCTGTCAGGAACAGGGGTGTGAACAGTTTACATGGGTTGCAAGGTGGGTGGGTGGGGTTTTACTACTCTGATGAATGACAATATCCAGCCGGACCTTTCGCCATCTAGGACATTTGTGTAACCAGACCTTCTCAAATAGTACTTGCGTACCCCTGTTTTAGAAGGTCCTCCTCAGACCTGGAGAATCAGGTCCTGTCAGGGAAGCTTTCCAAATCCTCTGATCCAAGATGGCCCCTGGGAACCACAACAATTAGGTCCTTGATCCCATTCCTGTCAGATTCCACTGTTCGTTCCATCAGGCTTTGCATTTAAAAATATCTGGTGTAATATGACCGATAACTCTCTCTTTGTATGACAATATAACAAATGTTTTTGCTACTACCTCTCGTTATTTTATGACCCAGTTTTCCCTCCACATTTTGAGTAATAACAGTCATTGTTTAGCATTCGGTTTCTACCTGTAATTGTTGACATTCTTTACTCTTTAATCAGGGTGAGGAATACCCATACCTCGGGACACTGGATGATACACGCGAAAAGCTGTATGGTGCCACGTCCAACCAGGTAGCCAAGCTGGCGGTGTCCGCAGGGCAGTTTGCCGGGAGAATAGCCCTGCGGCTGGTCCACGACCACCTGCTGCACCTGGATGTGGAGAAATACACCCGCCAGATCCGCACCCATGTGTTCGCCATTAACTCCAAGATCAAAAAAGTGCAGAGTGTAAGTCGAGTCCGATCTGCTTAATTTCAGCGCTGTGCAGAGTTGCTCAGCGAGTGGGGAAAAGGACATGTTCACTGTCTGGTAATGTTAACTTGATGGCAGAATTATAATTTTAAGTTTAGTTTTCCTGTCTTGTTTTCCTTTCTCCATGTCTACCCGTCTAGGATTTTGTTTTGTGCGTTGTTTAATCTGTCTCAAATTGACCTCTATTTGATCCCGGTGCTTGTTTTGCCTATGTTCTCATTTCTCCTTTGATCTTAATTTTGTTCTCTCCAGATGCATCCCCAGCTGTTGCCTAAGTCGCTGTCTGTCCAGTGGCTGATGTCTGCGACGGGCTCCTACAGCCGAGCCGCCAGTAGCCTGGCCACTGAAATCGATAATAGTAACCTGGAGGACGCAGAGCTGTGCCGGAACATCAACGACCGCATCATGAGTGTGCGTGCCTTTAAGTGTTGCCGTTTGAGATTATGTTGTTGTTGTTGGAATTGGACTGCGTACGGCAGGGTTACGGTGCCTTCATGGGGTGTGAACACTTTCTGACTTTTTTTCCCACATGTTGTTACAAAGTGGGATTAAAATGGATTGGGTATTTTTTTTGAGCAGCAGTACAGAAGCATCGCTAGCCCGGCACATTAGACGGCACATTCCTCACTCTCCAGATGCGCAACTAAATTAGCTTGTTTTCTTCTACTTAAAAAAAAAAGTGTGTGATTTAAGCATTGAAATGGACGCAGAACATCAAATTTAGTTGTTTCTCTTTTGAACAATTTGACATTTTGAAAAAAAATATATAAACATAATTTGGGAAAATATAAAATTGAATTTTGGGAGGGCCCACCTTAGTTCTTTATTAACAATTATTTCACCAGGTTTACTGAAAGAAACCAGTGCACTACTGTATCGTGTAAGGACCTGGGGAAGAGTTTCAGAGGAGAAAAGCTAAAAGAAAAGTGTTTACATTTTATTTTAAAGTCGCTCTCTAGAAAAGGTTTAGACCCCTGCTGTAACACAACAAATGTGGGGGGGGGGGGGGAATCAAGGGGTGTGAATACTTTCTGAAGGCACGGTGGATGTCATGTACATCGGGATTAGGGGTCCATTTTAAATTCCAGTCAATTCAGAAGGTAAACCTGATTCCACTGAAGAATATGTCAATTGAAATGTGTGTACTTCCTGAATTGCCTGGAACTGAAATGGAATTGACCAATCCTGATGTACACATGTTCCTTTTGAAAGTATTTTGAATAATGATGACACCAATAGGGAGACTGGATTACAGCCTAATTTAAAAATAAATTACATTTAATTGCCTCCACATGGTTCATCCCAAAAGTTTTGGGACACTAAAGTCCCAGCTGCCCACTGCACTGAGACTAGGAAACACTGAGAAATCCACGATAATCGGATTTCAATAAGAATTTCTCTACGGCTGCCCATGCTTTCCACCTGGTTTCCAGCTCTGCAGCAACTGGCCCAAGCCCCCCCTCGCTTCTCCTTCACCCAAATCCAGACAGCTGATGTTCTGAAAGAGATGCAAGATCTGGATTTCCTACAAATCAGCTGGGCTAGACAATCTGGACCCTCTCTTCCTAAAATGATCCGCCGCCATTGTTGCAACTTCTATTACTAGCCTGTTCAACCTCTTTCGTATAGTCTAAGATTCCTAAAGATTGGAAAGCTGCTGCGGTCATCCCCCTCTCCAAAGGGGGAGACACTCTAGACCCAAACTGTTATAGACCTATATCCATCCTGCCTTTCTAAAGTCTTTGAAAGCCAAGTGAACAAACAGATCACCGACCATTTCGAATCCCACCGTACCTTCTCAGTGTGTCAAATCGGAGGGCCTGTTGTCCGGACCTCTGGCAGTCTCTAATGGGGATACTAGAGGGTTCAATTCTCGGGCCAACTCTCTTCTCAATGATGTCACTCTTTCTGCGGGTGATTCTTTGATCCACCTCTATGCAGGCACCATTCTGTATACATCTAGCCCTTGGACACTGTGTTAACAAACCTCCAAATGAGCGTCAACTCCATACAACACTCCTTCCGTGGCCTCCAACTGCTCTTAAATGCATGCTCTTCAACCGATCGCTGCCCGCCCTACTGGCATCACTGCTCTGGACGGTTCTGATTTAGAATATGACAACTCTAAATACCTAGGTGTCTGGTTAGACTGTAAACTCTCCTTCCAGACTCACATTAAGCATCGCCAATCCAAGTTAAACCTAGAATCAAGCTTCCTATTTCGCAACAGTCTCCTTCACTCATGCTGCCAAACATACCCTCGTAAAACTGACCATCCTACCAATCCTTGACTTCGGCAATGTAATTTACAAAATAGCCTCCAACACTCTACTCAGCAAACTGGATGTAGTCTATCACAGTGCCATATGTTTTGTTACCAAAGCCCCATGTACTACCTTCCACTGCGACCTGTATGCTCTCGTTAGCTGGTCCTCACTACATTTTCGTTGCCAAACCCACTGGCGCCAGGTCATCTATAAGTCTTTGCTAGCTAAAGCTCCGCCTTATCTCAGCTCACTGGTCTCTATAGCAACACCCACCCGTAGCACGCACTCCAGCAGGTATATTTCACTGGTCATCCCTAAAGACACCACCTTTGGCCGCCTTTCCTTCCAGTTTTTTTTTTGTGTTATTGACAGTACGTTTGTTTATCCCATGTGTAACTCTCTTTTTTTGTTGCACTGCTTTGCTTTATCTTGACCTGGTCGCAGTTGTAAATGAGAACTTGTTCTCAACTGGCCTACCTGGTTAAATAAAGTTGAAATAATACATTTTAATTTAAAAAAACTGTCTAACCTTGGGTACACATGGCTCATCGTGTAACCTTGGGTGTAGGACGATACTGACACATTTTTAAACACTTCTGTTTTATTTACCTTACTTTCCTCTTCCTCCTGTAGGTGGAGAGGGACTTCCTGTCCCCATACGTGTCTCCCAGAGAGTCCCCGTTCCGCCACATCCTGGTGGGCTCCGGCTCCCACACCCTGAAGGCTCTGTCAGACCACCTGGACGCCCTGCAGATTGACCACTCAGACGCCAACGCTGATCTGTTCCGGATTCAGTTTGCTTTGGCAACCTGGACCATCCAGGGCTGCGCCAACTCACTGGCGGGGGAAGTCTGGTCCACAGATAACATGATCTAAGCCGGTCTCGACATGTCCTATTAAACAAAACACCCAATATAGCCATCGCTCAAGGCACCCTCAGTTAGGCTCAACCATTCAGGAAAATTAAATGGAAGTGTTCTGTATCGATATCAATAACTCAACCTCCTTTTTTTTTCATATGCATTGCAACTCATCAGTACGATATGATGTACTTTATCTTCCGCACAAGGCCCCCAAAAAATAACACTTCAATTCAACTGCCTTAAATTTCACTTGTTTGTGAAATTAGTGAAAAGCCATTTATCACTCTTGCGAGGAAAAAAAAACTGAATTGCATTTCTTAACGCCATATTTGAATTTATATTGGTGCTAAATACGAATGACTAATGGCCTACAAATGTCACAGTACTTACTAGTATGGCAATAACGCAGTTTTGGCCCAATATCCAAGGTCACAAACACCTAAATTGTGTGTGTAAACTCAAGAGGTACTTTGCGATTACAACAGAAAGGTTATTATGGTACTATTACCACCCATGAACAAAATCACAAAAAAAAAAATTGTACAATCCGAGACCGCTGTTATTTCTACACTGTTTCTTTACATTGGATTCAAACCTGGGCTGTTTTTTTTATAGAGATTAAGGTGCTGAAAACTTTAGAACGAGACCTGGTCTGAGAGCTGTTGCCAAATGGGTTTAAATGTACATTCAGTTCAGAAAGTAACACAGAATAGATCGTTATCAATAAAAGGTCACTATTGGATTTGCCTGCTTGGCGGCGAGGAGACCACCGCTCTGCTAAAACCAGGGGATTGTTAAATCAATTTTTAACTATTTGGTTGTAATATAATCCCCCTCCTTGAAGAGCATAGTCAGAACTTACAAATGTATGATTTTTTTTCTTCTCCCCCTTGCAAACAACTGAGCACTTTTTAACTCTGTTTTCATACAGCATGTAACCAACCGCATGCTTTTCATGATCAGTAAACGTAATTTCAGATACGTGAGAGCAAGCCTCTCAACATCCCTCAATATTGGCCACCATTAATTGGATATTTTAAGTGCTAAAAAAAGTTAACCACTCATTCTTGTCAGGTTGTTAAGGTTAATTTCCCCATCTTTTGTGGGCTCTGCTTGTCAAGCAGCAGAAGGGTACATTTGCAGATGTAATGTTTACGTTGCAAGCTACCGATCGGAAGTTTGTAGTTGGCTATGTATGTATGTGTGTGTGTGTGTGTGTGTTTCCTAAAGCCTAATCTCTGATGAAGCAAGCTGAATGAGTTTTAGCTAGCTACATGCCAAATGGCTAGTCTACCTTCCCTAAATAACATGATACATGGATGTTTACTTACAATGAAAAAGCATGCAGTGACTGCTAAATGTGCAATAATCAGAAATGTGGTGTTCTGACTATGCTCTTCAAGAAGTGATGATATTAAAAACATAAATAGTTATAATATTGATTTAACAATTCCCTTAAACGGCACATATAGTTAATGGTTTTAACGACGCTGCAGTCAAATCGAATGCTTCGCCACATTTGACACACTATTGATAACGACCTGTTGACCTGACCCTTCACTGAGCCCTGCCTGCCTTGGTTACTGTTGCCACCGGGAAGCCCAATTCTCCATTCAACCACTGGTGAAATCTCCTCACAGTGATCTCAAACCGTGTTTTCGAATACACAATGAAATTAGACAGACTGACTGTGACTACCCCTTGCTAATCAGGAAGCTCTTGGGTATGTTGTGGTTGCCTGCCATTACAATTGCTTCAGGGGGAACCTGGTAAAAAAAATTGTTTGTACTTTAGCTAGCCACTGAATGGCTCTGAAATCATTGTCGGCATGCAGTTAAAGCTATAACCACTTTTGGCGCTAACTAGTGCCCTCAAACCATATCCTGATGTCGACAGCAGTATAAGCTAAAAACCAAGCTGGCTAGCTAAAACAATTTAGCTAGCGTTAGCAAGCTTGGTGGTCAGCGACAGAGCTAGCTAAACTAGCAAACAAAATGTTATATAATTTGGGATAAAAAAAAAATACTCCAACAGGGTCTATATTTCAGGAATCACAGTAGCAAGTATTCCTGGTGCATATTTCAAATATTTATCCATTTGAATAAAGTTTGAAAAACTTTTTTTTTAGCCTTAGATGGGTTGGCGTGGCTTAGCGACGGGTCATTTGAACCATGTAAAGCGAGACCATCTAACCTAGTTACTGATGTTCAGTTGTCCTGAGACCTAAAGGCTAAATAAAGCCCTTTGTTTTTTTTACGCCTCAAGCAACATGTACCTTACACCACGCTTGTGAGCTCTTTCGAAATGGCCTCCTGCTGACATGAATACAATAGCGAGGACTTTTAAAACCTGGGGCGAAAGGGTCTTCACCACATGTCACTGAAAAGGTCTATTTATTTCCTTGTTTATTTATCAGTGACAGGGTTCACTATAAATGGTGTGTTTTTTTAAAACTACTTTTTAAACATGTATAATTATCGGGAGCAGTGTCTTCCATAATTATGACAGTAATACTGTCGAAATGACAAAGCAGCATCTGCTATGGAAGTGTACCTGTCAGACCGACTAACCCATACTAGAGACCAGCCCATACAGAGACCAGTCCATTCAGTCACCTACTTCACAACCGACTGCAGGTTCTGCGAGTTAGCCGTTAATATATTCCCGAATTACATCTCAAACCGATGTTCAAAATACATTGAAAACAGCACAACCGAAGTTTGTTTCCTAAAAAATTTATAAATAATTGAACCCTTATTTCACTCGGCAATCAGTTAAGAAAAAAGTATTATTCATAATGACGGCCTACCCCGGCCAAACACTAATGACGCTGGGCCAATTGGGAGTCCCATAGGGCGGCGCACAATCACGGCCTGTTTTGATACAGCCTGGAATCGAACCAGGGTCTGTAGTGACACCTCTAGCACTGAGAAGTAGTACCTTAGGCCGCTGCGCCACTCAGGAGCCCAAATTGCCTTTTTTAGATTAACACAAAACTCAAGGCGGTTTCTAGTACAGGTCTCTTGGTGAATGTACACTTTCTCATCCTGAAACATTATCGGGAGCAGTGTCTTCCATAATGTGAAGAAGAAGGTAGTTTTTGTCTACCAGCGTGTCCGTATCGGAGGCAGTGACCTCCATATTTCACTGTAGGGTGGATGTGATTTATTATCGGGAACAGTGTTTCCCATAATGTTGTGTATATAATGTCTGCATCCGCATCTTTTGCGGTGCTTGCCGTTCCCTGTCATGTTGTCGCAACCCCCTATAACCGTGTCACTCTGTAGTCGGCTAGTATTTGATTTCTACCAGGTGCTGTTCTTCCTCTTGTTGACTATCATAAGGAATTGATAGTGAGAACCTGAAACATCCATTGATTGGGTAAATGTTAAAGCTGAGACTGACCGATGTCGTCAACAGGGTTTAATGTTTTCACAAAAGATTGAGACCTGGATCTTATTTCCTGTATGATTCTGTTCGTATGACAATATCGGTTACACTTAACATAAAGCCTGCACTGAAGTATAATGCTTTATTACTTATAAGCATGTATGAGCCATTTTATAATGTCTTATTCTAAGACTTATAATATGCTTTCTCTTTATGTAGGACTTTTTTTGTCCGGATCATTTATGAAACCGATCAGAAAACATTCTTATGACAAGTCTTACAATGCATTATAACCACAATGCATTATAACCACTGCAGGCTTTTAATAAAGTGTTACCAAGTTACATTTTTCTTTTCTTATTCTCCCTTTTTCTGGGTTGCTGTACATTCTGTTCTCGTTAGGGGCTTAGGCTATCTGTGCCTTGTTATGTTGTGAATGGTAATTAATGTAGAGAAATCCAGGCGTAATGAAGTCTTCTCTGTGGTGTATATTGTTTTTGCTTTATCAATACTTTGCAGACATCGTAGTTCTTGATTTAAGATGTGTGAGTATAATTTGGATGCGTTTTTGAAAGTCTCATTTTGTTAGCTTAAAGCTAGAATCCGCTGTTGAAACAATGACAAAGGGTGACTTTGTTGTCCTTAAGCCAACTTCTGTTTTCCTTTTACTCTGTGTTAGTAGAAGTGCTGGGGGGTGGGCCTGGAGAAATGGAACCACTCTTAAATTCAGACAGAGCATTGGATCCAAGGACTGACTCCAGGACATCTATCAAACTCATTCCGTGGAGGGCCGCAGGTTTTCGCTCCACACTTGTACTTGATTGATTGATTGAATTAAGGTTGCTAATTAGTAAAACTCACATCACCTGGTTATCTAGTACTAAATTGAAACAAAAAACCCCGCAGACACTGCCCTCTGTGGAATGAGTTTGACACCCCTGATTCATGATATCAAAATGAGTTTTAACCATGTTTTGAGGCTATACAGTATTTGACATTTTCTTTGTTTTACATTGGAGTAAAACAAGCTTATATTTTGGGTTCAGATGGGGTATGCCAGTTGAACTAAGCTCATTAAGGCATTCATAATTGATATTCTTGAATATTCAATTGGTGTGTATAAACCTTTTTTTTTTTTATTTAAGTCCAAAATGGATGTAGCAACTGCGGATTCCAGCGTTAAGCCCAAAGTCATTGTTTTTTGAGAGAAGACCCTATACTATTACACTCGTAGGTTATAAACAGGCTTGATTATGACTGATGGAAAATAACATAAATATTTGAAAAAATGTCTAGAACAACTTCCTAACTTATACAGCAGACAGAAGTTCTTTAACCTTTTTTATTTATTTGTTTACGGGACACAATTTACTGATCATATAAATATTTGACCATCAGACACATCTGCTCGACAGGTAGACCTGAGTTGTCATGTCACATTGGCAGAGTCAAAATTCCATGAACCAAATTGTCAGGGATTACCACACTGAAATTGCTATTTTCCTGCATCAGTTAGACTTGGCAGTTTACATTTAACCACTCTAAACTGGAAAGTATGCTACAATCAGATTATTCAGTATGTTAATTTAAAGCTAAAATATTGGCCAAACTGTGATGCCCCACAAAGGTGTATTGATTGTTGAGTTATGATAGAAATGTCCTACAATGTATGTTTTTGAGGATTGGATTAAATGGCTTCCCTTTGGTGGGTACTTAAATAAAATTAAAAGCCTGGAAAAACGATATGTAGCATATTTTGAAAAGACGACTTATTGGATGTTGGAGTTTCTTTTGTTTAGGACTACGCAAAATTGCTTGTCTCCTGTGTTTGCTGCAATAAATCATTACACAGGTGTTTTGGCGTTTTTGTAAAAATTTCAAGAATGTACCGGTAACCCATTACTGTCTGAAAGGGAATGGGTCAAATATAGTCGACGACAGGACAAGGAGACCAATGTCAGTGTAGTAAAAAAATAATTGGAAGAGGGGTTTGATTTTTTTTAAGAAAAACAAAAGTTGTAGTGTTGATTTTCATTATGGAAGATGTTTCACCAAATATAATGGCAACTACACTGAACAGAAGTATAAACGCAACATGTTTCATTAGCTGAAATAAAATATCCCAGAAATGTTCCATATGCACAAAAAGCTTATTTCTCTCAAAATATGTGCACAACATTGTTTACAGCCCTGTTAGTGAGCATTTCACCTTTGTCAAGATGATCCATCTGCCTGACAGGTGTGGCATATCAAGGTTACACAGGTGCACCTTGTGCTGGGGGCAATAAAAGGCCATTCAAATGTGCAGTTTTGTCACACGATACAATTCTACAGGTGTCTCAAGTTTTGAGGAAGTGTGCAATGGGCATGCTGACTGCAGGAATGTCCACTAGAGCTTTGGCCAGAGAATTCTGCCATAAGCCACCTCAATTGTTTTTGAGAATTTGGCAGTACGTCGAACCGGCCTCACAACTGCAGATGGTGTCGTGTGGGTGAGCGGTTTGCTGATGTCAAGGCTGTGAACAGTGTGACCCATGGTGACAATGGGGTTATGGTATAGGCAGGCATAAGCCACGGACAAAGAACACAATTGCATTTTTTATCAATGGCAATTTGAATGCACCAAAATACTGTGACGAGATCCTGAGGCCCATTTTGTTTTCAAGGTATCTGACCAACAGATGCATATCTGTATTCCCAGTTATGTGAAATCCATAGATTAGGGCCTAATGCATTTATTTCAATTGACTGATTTGCTCATATGAACTGTAACTCAATGTAGGGCAGAAGTAGTGCAGAGGCTGCTGGGAGGAGCTATATGAGGACGGGCTCATTGTAATGGTTGGAATGGAGTCATTGGAATGATGTCAAATATATGGAAACCACATGTTTGGATCCGTTCCATGAGTTCCATTCCAGTCATTACAATGAACCCGTCACTAATCCAGCCCTGCTAGCCCATGTGGGACACAAACACAGACCACTCTAACATGAACGGACACACACACACACACACACAGAGACAGAGGCGTTAACTGGGCAGGAGCAGCCTGTGCACGCTATGGTCCTCCAAAACTGGAGATGCCCACTTCAGTCCTTTAGAATTTTCATCTTCATATTGCCTGGCCCTGCAGTTTCATTTACTGTCATTATAGCACCACTTGATGGCGACAGAGAATAATACAACATACAAGGGAAACTACATGCAGCAAAGCAGTGACAGCCATCTCTTCAAGATACGGGAGCCGCAGTACAACCAACACATGCTCTTTCTACACGTTTTATTTACAGTATTACACATTTGTGAAACCCCTATTACAGCTTGCGATGAAGTCGATACTGTCTTTCATATATATATATATATATATATATATATATATATATATATATATATTTAAACACTGGCTGTGCATGACAGCAAAGTCAGACACCAAATAAAAATGAAATAATTTGCATTCAGCATTGTTTTGTATTTGGAAGTGCAGTCGCAGTCAAATATATTTTCAGTGGTGCAAGTGTACGTTTAGCTCGGTACTTTACCAAGTTCAGGTTCAAACGTGAGTTAGGGACATGTGCCTTTAAGAGTGGGTTGACGGCATAAACGCGTAGAAAAAAAGCAGGGTTGAGTGGATGACGTCTGCTCGAGCCGACGCAAGCAACGCTAGAATGTGGTCAATTGAGAATAGAAGAATAAAAACAAAATTAGCGACCCATGTTAAGTTTTCATAAGGAACTGGAGAGTTTCAAAGAAAGAGGCAGCCAAACACGCCTCGCCAGGGAGCAATGCCGTGAGAGAGAGAGAGAGGAGCAGAGATCTACAGGTAGTTTAAAGTTTTATTAGTTGTATGTAATGAAGTTGTATGTACAGAATACACATGGTAACGTTATAACGTTATACACCGTCCAACGAAATGCCTTCTCGACAATGCAACAACAATAAGAAATAATGCAAGATAAAGAATACGAACACAAAGTAAATGTCTCAGTAGAATATAATATATATATTTTTAGCATAAATATAATACAGGAAGGCACAATTTATAGTTCAATATTTACACCTTTTGGGGATGGGGGGGATTGGGGTGCAAGTGTTTAAATTGTGCAGAATTTAGCAATAATAAATAAACAGATGTGTGTGTGTGTGTGTGTGTGTGTGTGAGAACATGAGTGAGTGAGTGCATGTGTGCTAAGGTGCAGGTGGTCAGTCCAGTTCAAGTGTTCAGCATTCTGTAGATAGAAACTGTCTCTGAGCTTGTTGCTATCAGACCTCAGGCTCCGTCTGATACCGTCTGACCGACTGTAAGGGAATGAACAGCTCGTAGCTGGGGCTGTGTGGTGTCCTTAATGATGCAGCGGGACTCCTTCAGGCACCGGTTTGAGTACATGGATGGGTCGGAGGATGGTCCCAGTGATGTACCGGGACCAGTGGGCCATCCTTTGCCACCCGCTGGAGGGCCTTGCAGTCGTGGACAGAGCAATTATCGTAAAGGCCGTGATGCAACCTGTCAGGACGCTCTCGATGGTGCAGTGGCGGTAGGCTGTGAGGCGAGCTCATAACAAAAATGCATATGAGAAAACCTGGCGGTGAGTTTAAATAATTGTCTAACTGCCATTCTAAGTCTTTGACAATTGACACCACCTTGTCTACTTGATAATTGTAAAAAAAAAAAAAAAAAAGCGATTTTATACTGTAAACTGAAGAAAAATATAAACGCAACATGTAACAATTTCAACGATTTTACTGAGTTACAGTTCATATAAGGAAATCAGTTCATTTAAATACATTTATTAGGCCCTAATCTATGGATTTCACATGGGGCACAGCCATGGGTGGGCCTGGGAGGGCATAGGCCCACCCACATGGGAGCCAGGCCCAGCCAATCAGAATTAGTTTTTCCACACAAAAGGGCTTTATTACAGGTAGAAATGCTCCTCAGTTTCATCATCTGTCCAGGTGGCTGGTCTCCAACGATCCCGCAGATGAAGAAACTGGATGTGGAGGTCCCGGGCTGGCGTGGTTATACGTGGTATGCGGTTGTGAGGCCAAATTCTCTAAAACAGTGTTGGAGGCGCCTTATGGTAGAGAAATTAACATGAAATTCTCTGGCAACAGCTCCTGCAGTCAGCATGCCAATTGCACGCTCCTTCAAAACTTGAGACGTCTGTGGCATTGTGTGGTGTGACAAAATTGCACATTTTAAAATGGCCTTTTTTTGTCCCTAGCACAAGGTGCACCTGTGTAATGATCATGCTGTTTTAATCAGCTTCTTGATATGCCACACCTGTCAGGTGGATAGATTATCTTGGTAAAATAAGAAATGTTCACAGGCAAGGATCTAAACATTGAATCTTGGAAATTGTCAGTGCAGACTTACCCCAGGCACCTGCCTAGTCCTGCACTTAGTCTGTTCTAGTCCTGCATTTAGTCTGGCTGAGTGCCAGTGTAACCGATGTGAAATGGCTAGCTAGTTAGCGGGGTGTGCTCTAATAGCGTTTCAATCGGTGACGTCACTTGCTCTGAGACCTTGAAGTAGTTGTTCCCCTTGCTCTGCAAGGGCCGTGGCTTTTGCGGAGCGATGGGTAACGGTGCTTTGTGGGAGGCAGTTGTTGATGTGTGCAGAGGGTCCCTGGTTCGAGCACAGGTAAGGGCGAGGAGAGGGACTGAAGCTATACTGTTACACCACCATCTGAAGTACTTTAGTAGATGAATGCAAGGGCTTGACCGCCAGGCAGCCAGCCAGTGGAAGTAACTATTGAATTCACTGACAGAGACCATATTGTTGCCGCTTTCAAGACAACTCGGAAACTCTGAAATGTCAGACTTGGAAACTCATTGTAGATGGATGAGTTTCCCACTTGGAAAGTATAAGTATCAAAAAAGTAGGTAGGGTGTTTACCTACTTTACCCAGAGTGGGTGAAAATGAGTTTTGGTGAGGAAATTTCACTTCGTTATGTTATAAAATACGTTTTACCAAGACAAATATGATTTTTCATGTTCTGAATCTTTAAGTGGGGTCTTTCTCTAACATATATTATTAACATTATAGGCCCCCAAAAATTGGGGGCCTATAAGAAGAAGGTACGAACGAGGTGGTCGGTAAATAACAAGCGTTTAGTAATGATGGTTTTGGGGGAAACAGCTTGGCTACTAAAGATACACCGTAAGATGGTTCTAACGATGATCTTACCGCTACAGAAGGCTATGGGACACGGCTGCAGCACAATGCAACTGCACTCCAGCCACCAACAACTTGACTAATGGAGGACTATGTCAACACAGAGCTTCGATCGCAGTAATACAATACAGATCAATCCACTGGTGGGCCCAGACACATCCTGTTCTCTCGCAAAGGGTTTGATTGGACAAAGGCCAGGGCCATTACTGGACACCACCATTCTGGAGAGACCGTGTTCACTAGAACTCTCAGGTCAATTGGTCTTGTTTCAATGTCTTCCTTTTCTTACCCCGTTTTCTCCCCAATTTCGTGGTATCCAATTGGTAGTTACAGTTTTGTCTCATCGCTGAAACTCTCATACGGACTCGGGAGAGCCGTGCGTCCTCCGTTTCATAACCCAACCAAGCCGCACTGCTTCTTGACCCAGAAGCAAGCCGCACCAATGTGTCGGAGGAAACACTGTACACCTGGCAACCGTGTCAGCGTGCGTTGTGCCCGGCCCGCCACAGGAGTCGCTAGTGCGTGATGGCACAAGGACATCCCTGCCGGCCAAACCCTCTCCTAACCCGGACGACGCTGGGCCAATTGTGTGCCGCTCCATGGGTCTCCCGGTCGCGGCCGGCTGCGACAGAGCCTGGACTCGAACCCAGAATCTCTAGTGGCACAGCTAGCACTGCGATGCAGTGCCTTAGACCACTGCACCACTCGGTAGGCCCGATGTCTTCCATTTCACATCAATTAATGATTCACATGAAAGTCTGAGTTCCTCACGCTTATCTCAACTGGGAATAGGCCCAGCAATGAACTGTACAAAGGCCCAGCAATCACAAAATAGGCAGCTTTATCAGGAGTGGCAAACTTAGAGAATTCTGCTTCCTGTAAGAACAGGGTGACTGAGTCAACTAATTCAGTCATAGGAGACACTACAGCATATCAGGTTTCAACCTGAGGCAACCAAGTGTTTTTCAGTTTCTGACGATAGGTTCCGAACGAGGGGGGGGGGGGGGGGGGGGGGTTCGGCTGTGTGAATAAGTGTGAGAACAGGATTCACTGCACTGTCTCATTGTTCCTTAGAGAGAATTGAATTACAAACCCACCCAGTTTTCACCATAATAGCATCCACCCCCCCCCAGTGTATAGAGAAAACATTGGTCCCTGTAGTACTGTATCAAATGTCCTGCTTTGACTTTTGGACACCTTATGCCTTAGTTTGACTGATGGTCCTAAACTGTGAAGGAATATTCTTTACAGTGTCGTCTATTGAAATACAGTATGGTGTGGATGAAAGTGCGTTCTCAATTGCATTGCAAGCCTTCATTTTAAAGAAAGTTAAAGAAAACTGTGAATTTTCAATCAGTGGGATCTAACTAGGCCTGTGCTTTATACTACACACAGTTTTTTTTTAAATATCCTTGTGGAAGTTAGTTGGCTACTAACAACATTCACAATATGGATGACCAAGACCTACAGCATGGCTTGTAACTAGAGGTCGACCGATTATGATTTTTCAACGCCGATACCGATTTATTGGAGGACCAAAAAAAACCGATACCGATTAATCGGACGATTAAAAAATAAATATATATTTATTTATTTGTAATAATGACAATTACAACAATACTATATGAACACTTTTTTATTTTAACTTAATATAATACATCAATAAAATCAATTTACTCTCAAATAAATAATGAAACATGATCAATTTGGTTTAAATAATGCAAAAACAAAGTGTTGGAGAAGAAACTAAAAGTACAATATGTGCCATGTAAATAAGCTAACGTTTAAGTTCCTTGCTCAGAACATGAGAACATATGAAAGCTGGTGGTTCCTTTTTAATATGAGTCTTCAATATTCCCAGGTAAGAAGTTTTAGGTTGTAGTTATTTTTGGACTATTTCTCTCTATACCATTTGTATTTGACTATTGGATGTTCTAATAGGTACTTTAGTATTGCTAGCCTATTGCTATCTCGGGAGTTGATAGCTTGAAGTCATAAACAGCTCAATGCTTGAAGCATTGCGAAGAGCGGCTGGCAAACGCAGTAAAGTGCTCTTTGAATGAATGCTTACGAGCCTGCTGCTGCCTACCATCGCTCAGTCAGACTGCTCTATCAAATCAGAGACTTAATTATAATAAACACACTGAAATATGATCCTTAGGCCATTAATATGGTCAAATCCAGAAACTAACATTTCGAAAACAAAACGTTTATTCTTTCAGTGAAATACGGAAACTGTTGCGTATTTTATCTAACTGGTGGCATCCATAAGTCTAAATATTGCTGTTACATTGCACAACCTTCAATGTTATGTCATAATTACGTAAAATTCTGGCAAATTATTTCGCAACGAGCCAGGCGGCCCAAACTGTTGCATATACCCTGACTCTGCGTGCAATGAACGCAAGAGAAGTGACACAATTTCCCTAGTTTAATATTGCCTGCAAATCTGGATTTCTTTTAACTAAATATGCAGGTTTAAAAACATATACTTCTGTGTATTGATTTTAAGAAAGCCATTGAGGTTTATGGTTAGGTACATTGGTGTTTAGGGTTAGGTACATTGGTGTTTAGGGTTAGGTACATTGATGTTTATGGTTAGGTACATTGATGTTTATGGTGAGGTACATTGGTGTTTATGGTTAGGTACATTGGTGTTTATGGTTAGGTACATTGATGTTTATGGTTAGGTACATTGGTGTTTATGGTTAGGTACATTGGTGTTTATGGTTAGGTACATTGGTGTTTATGGTTAGGTACATTGGTGTTTAGGGTTAGGTACATTGGTGTTTATGGTTAGGTACATTGGTGTTTATGGTGAGGTACATTGGTGTTTATGGTTAGGTACATTGGTGTTTATGGTTAGGTAACATTGGTGTTTATGGTTAGGTACATTGGTGTACATTGGTGTTTATGGTTAGGTACATTGGTGTTTATGGTTAGGTACATTGGTGTTTATGGTTAGGTACATTGGTGTTTATGGTTAGGTACATTGAGGTTTATGGTTAGGTACATTGGTGTTTAGGGTTAGGTACATTGGTGTTTATGGTTAGGTACATTGGTGTACATTGGTGTTTATGGTTAGGTACATTGGTGTTTATGGTTAGGTACATTGGTGTTTATGGTTAGGTACATTGGTGTTTATGGTTAGGTACATTGATGTTATGGTTAGGTACATTGAGGTTTATGGTTAGGTACATTGGTGTTTATGGTTAGGTACATTGGTGTTTATGGTTAGGTACATTGGTGTTTATGGTTAGGTACATTGGTGTTTATGGTTAGGTACATTGGTGTTTATGGTGAGGTACATTGGTGTTTATGGTTAGGTACATTGGTGTTTATGGTGAGGTACATTGGTGTTTATGGTTAGGTACATTGGTGTTTATGGTGAGGTACATTGGTGTTTATGGTGAGGTACATTGATGTTTATGGTTAGGTACAGTCGTGCAACGATTGTGCTTTTTTCCGCAAATGTGCTTTTGTTAAATCCTCCCCCGTTTGGCGAAGTTGGCTGTCTTTGTAAGGAAGAAATAGTCTTCACACAGTTCGCAACGAGCCAGGCGGCCCAAACTGCTGCATATACCCTGACTCTGTTGCACAGAGGGTTAGGGTTAGTATTGAGTATTGGTTTTTAAGAAAGGTGTTGATGTTTATGGTTAGGTACACATTGGTGCAACGACAGTACTTTTTTCACGAATGCGCTTGTTAAATCATCCGTTTGGCGAAGTAGGCTATGATTCAATGATAAATTAACAGGCACTGCATCGATTATATGCAACGCAAGACAAGCTAGTTAAACTAGTAATATCATTAACCATGTGTAGTTAACTAGTGATTATGTTAAGATTGATCGTTTTTTATAAGATATGTTTAATGCTAGCTAGCAGCTTACCTTGGCTTCTTGCTGCCCTCGTGTAACAGGTAGTCAGCCTGCCACACAGTCTCCTCGTGGAGTGCAATGTAATCGGCCATGATCAGTGTCCAAAAATGGCGATTGCAGATTGTTATGAAACCTTGAAATCGGCCCTAATTAATCGGCCATTCCGATTAATCGGTCGACCTCTACTTGTTACATCACTCAGCCCTCAGTCACTACCATGTTACTGTTTATCACTCAGCCCTCAGTCACTACCATGTTACTGTTTATCACTCAGCCCTCAGTCACTACCATGTTACTGTTTATCACTCAGCCCTCAGTCACTACCATGTTACTGTTACATCACTCAGCCCTCAGTCACTACCATGTTACTGTTACATCACTCAGCCCTCAGTCACTACCATGTTACTGTTTATCACTCAGCCCTCAGTCACTACCATGTTACTGTTTATCACTCAGCCCTCAGTCACTACCATGTTACTGTTTATCACTCAAACCTCAGTTACTACCATGTTACTGTTACATCACTCAGCCCTCAGTCACTACCATGTTACTGTTTATCACTCAGCCCTCAGTCACTACCATGTTACTGTTTATCACTCAGCCCTCAGTCACTACCATGTTACTGTTTATCACTCAGCCCTCAGTCACTACCATGTTACTGTTTATCACTCAAACCTCAGTTACTACCATGTTACTGTTACATCACTCAGCCCTCAGTCACTACCATGTTACTGTTACATCACTCAGCCCTCAGTCACTACCATGTTACTGTTTATCACTCAGCCCTCAGTCACTACCATGTTACTGTTTATCACTCAGCCCTCAGTCACTACCATGTTACTGTTTATCACTCAGCCCTCAGTCACTACCATGTTACTGTTTATCACTCAGCCCTCAGTCACTACCATGTTACTGTTACATCACTCAGCCCTCAGTCACTACCATGTTACTGTTACATCACTCAGCCCTCAGTCACTACCATGTTACTGTTTATCACTCAGCCCTCAGTCACTACCATGTTACTGTTTATCACTCAAACCTCAGTCACTACCATGTTACTGTTTATCACTCAAACCTCAGTTACTACCATGTTACTGTTACATCACTCAGCCCTCAGTCACTACCATGTTACTGTTACATCACTCAGCCCTCAGTCACTACCATGTTACTGTTTATCACTCAGCCCTCAGTCACTACCATGTTACTGTTTATCACTCAGCCCTCAGTCACTACCATGTTACTGTTTATCACTCAAACCTCAGTTACTACCATGTTACTGTTACATCACTCAGCCCTCAGTCACTACCATGTTACTGTTTATCACTCAGCCCTCAGTCACTACCATGTTACTGTTACATCACTCAGCCCTCAGTCACTACCATGTTACTGTTACATCACTCAGCCCTCAGTCACTACCATGTTACTGTTACATCACTCAGCCCTCAGTCACTACCATGTTACTGTTACATCACTCAGCCCTCAGTCACTACCATGTTACTGTTACATCACTCAGCCCTCAGTCACTACCATGTTACTGTTACATCACTCAGCCCTCAGTCACTACCATGTTACTGTTTATCACTCAGCCCTCAGTCACTACCATGTTACTGTTACATCACTCAGCCCTCAGTCACTACCATTCGTACTGACCTAAAACGTCACCTCGGGACACGAGGGACAATCGTGCAAAGAAATAATGCCAGTTGTCTGTGTTCAAGTGCTCATGATTAATAAAGATTGGCCCTTGTTTTTCTAACAGTGGTGTGATGATTTCATTATGGCCACATCAATGAAAGGCCTCACTGCTGACCTGTGAATCAGCAGTGACTCGACTGGGTTGACTGGTCCACTTCCATTTTCCTCTGTTTTGTTAATGGATCACATTCATATCACGGCTACGGTGCAATTCTGGCTCAATGTGGTTACAAGGAAATCGCCTGTTTGTTTTTTTTTATGACAATTCAGATCCGGTAATGGTAATGACATGTTTTTAAAGTGTACAGCATTGTGCAAGCAGTGAACATTTACCATCTAAATTAGGCCTAGGCACAAGGACTGATCTGTATCGATGACTGTCCTCCCTAGGTAGACTTTGTTTTCTGAACACTCTACAGATACCGTCGCCCGCCACTGCCCACTGAGTGAATTGCGTAACTATAATTCAATTTGGTATAGTATAGTCGCCTATGTGTGTAGTGTGTGTCCTTGCATAGGTGTGTGTGTCTGTGTGTGCGCGCGCGTCCCTCAGTTAATTGATGTATCTTGGTGTGTATATTCCGTTTTCTGGACGCCCGCTCAGAGAAAGATGATCACCTGCCTCTCGCCCAAGCACGCACTATACGTGTCCTCATAAAAACACCTGATGGTTAGCTCTAGCATTAATACGTGGTGTGTTATTGTACAGTAACTCAGGTGTGATGGTTAGCTCTAGCATTAATACATGGTGTGTTATTGTACAGTAACTCAGGTGTAGTGGTTAGCTCTAGCATTAATACATGGTGTGTTATTGTAGAGTAACTCAGGTGTGATGGTTAGCTCTAGCATTAATACATGGTGTGTTATTGTAGAGTAACTCAGGTGTGATGGTTAGCTCTAGCATTAATACATGGTGTGTTATTGTACAGTAACTCAGGTGTGATGGTTAGCTCTAGCATTAATACATGGTGTGTTATTGTAGAGTAACTCAGGTGTGATGGTTAGCTCTAGCATTAATACATGGTGTGTTATTGTAGAGTAACTCAGGTGTGATGGTTAGCTCTAGCATTAATACATGGTGTGTTATTGTAGAGTAACTCAGGTGTGATGGTTAGCTCTAGCATTAATACATGATGTGTTATTAGTAACTGAAATAACAGGAAGCTCAGCCCAGATGGATCATTTCCCTGGTGCTTTAGTTAGGATGACCTCACCTTAAGGTGGGTTGAAGGGAGCTGATCTTCACCTGGTAAGGACTTCAACGTAGGCCGTCATAGTAAATAAGAATTTGTTCTTAACTGACTTGCCTAGTTAAATAAAGTTAAATAAAAATATTAATAAATATCACTTCCCCCTCAGAGGATTTTAGGTTTAATTTCTTACTTAGGATGTAGAATTGTCAGTTTAGCTGTGCAGTAGCACTTGACTTTACTGACACACTGACTGACTGACTAGTGAACTGACTGACTGACTGGTGAACTGACGGACTGACTGGTGAACTGACTGACTGGTGAACTGACTGACTGACTGACTGACTGGTGAACTGACTGAATCACTGACTGACAGGTGAACTGACTGACTGGTGAACTGACTGACTGACTGACTGACTGACTGACTGGTGAACTGACTGACTGACTGACTGACAGGTGAACTGACTGACTGGTGAACTAACTGACTGACTGACGGACTGACTGGTGAACTGACGGACTGACTGGTGAACTGACTGACTGGTAAACTGACTGACTGACTGACTGACTGGTAAACTGACTGACTGACTGACTGACTGGTAAACTGACTGACTGACTGACTGACTGACTGGTGAACTGACTGACTGACTGGTAAACTGACTGACTGACTGACTGGTGAACTGACTGACTGACTGGTAAACTGACGGACTGACTGACTGACTGGTAAACTGACTGACTGACTGACTGACTGGTAAACTGACTGACTGACTGGTGAACTGACTGACTGACTTTTAAACTGACGGACTGACTGGTGAACTGACTGACTGACTGGTGAACTGACGGACTGACTGGTGAACTGACTGACTGGTGAACTGACTGACTGGTGAACTGACTGACTGGTGAACTGACTGACTGACTGACTGACTGGTGAACTGACTGACTGATAAACTGACTGACTGGTGAACTGACTGACTGACTGGTGAACTGACTGACTGGTGAACTGACTGACGGACTGACTGACGGACTGACTGACTGACTGACTGACGGACTGACTGGTAAACTGACTGACTGGTGAACTGACTGACTGGTGAACTGACTGACTGGTGAACTGACTGATGGACTGACTGACTGACTGACTGACTAACTGGTGAACTGACTGACTAACTGGTGGACTGACTGACTGGCTGGTGGACTGACTGACCGGTGGACCGACTGGCTGGTGGACTGACTGACTAACTGGTGGACTGACTGACAGACTGGTGGACTGACTGACTTACTGGTGGACTGACTGACTGGTGGACTGACTGACTAACTGGTGGACTGACTGACTAACTGGTGGACTGACCGACTGGCTGATGGACTGACCGACTGGCTGATGGACTGACCGACTAGCTGGTGGACTGACACACTGACTGACTGACTGGCTGGTGAACTGACTGACTAACTGGTGAACTGACTGACTGACTGGTGGACTGACTGGCTGGTGGACTGACTGTCTGGTGGACTGACTGACTGGTGGACTGACTGACTGGTGGACTGACTGACTGACTGGTGGACTGACTGACTGGTGGACTGACTGACTGGTGGACTGACTGACTAACTGGTGAACTGACTGACTGGCTGGTGGACTGACTGACTGGTGGACTGACTGGCTGGTGGACTGACTGTCTGGTGGACTGACTGACTGGTGGACTGACTGACTGGTGGACTGACTGACTAACTGGTGAACTGACTGACTGGCTGGTGGACTGACTGACTGGTGGACTGACTGACTGGTGGACTGACTGTCTGGTGGACTGACTGACTGGTGGACTGACTGACTGGTGGACTGACTGGCTGGTGGACTGACTGACTGGTGAACTGACTGACTGGCTGGTGGACTGACTGTCTGGTGGACTGACTGACTGGTGGACTGACTGACTGGTGGACTGACTGTCTGGTGGACTGACTGACTGGTGGACTGACTGGCTGGTGGACTGACTGACTGGTGGACTGACTGACTGGTGGACTGACTGACTGGTGGACTGACTGACTGGTGGACTGACTGGCTGGTGAACTGACTGGCTGGTGAACTGACTGACTAACTGGTGAACTGACTGACTGGCTGGTGGACTGACTGACTGGTGGACTGACTGGCTGGTGAACTGACTGACTAACTGGTGGACTGACTGACTGGTGGACTGACTGGCTGGTGAACTGACTGACTAACTGGTGAACTGACTGACTGGCTGGTGGACTGACTGACTGGTGGACTGACTGACTGGTGGACTGACTGACTGGTGGACTGACTGACTGGTGGACTGACTGGCTGGTGAACTGACTGGCTGGTGAACTGACTGACTGGTGGACTGACTGACTGGTGGACTGACTGACTGGTGGACTGACTGACTGGTGGACTGACTGACTGGTGGACTGACTGGCTGGTGAACTGACTGGCTGGTGAACTGACTGACTGGTGGACTGACTGACTGGTGGACTGACTGGCTGGTGAACTGACTGGCTGGTGAACTGACTGACTAACTGGTGAACTGACTGACTGGCTGGTGGACTGACTGACTGGTGGACTGACTGGCTGGTGAACTGACTGACTAACTGGTGGACTGACTGACTGGTGGACTGACTGGCTGGTGAACTGACTGACTAACTGGTGAACTGACTGACTGGCTGGTGGACTGACTGACTGGTGGACTGACTGGCTGGTGGACTGACAGACTGGTGGACTGACTGACTGGTGGACTGACTGACTGGTGGACTGACTGACTGGTGGACTGACTGACTGGTGGACTGACTGACTGACTGGTGGACTGACTGACTGGTGGACTGACTGACTGACTGGTGGACTGACTGTCTGGTGGACTGACTGTCTGGTGGACTGACTGACTGGTGGACTGACTGACTGGTGGACTGACTGACTGGTGGACTGACTGTCTGGTGGACTGACTGACTGGTGGACTGACTGTCTGGTGGACTGACTGACTGACTGGTGGACTGACTGACTGGTGGACTGACTGACTGGTGGACTGACTGGCTGGTGGACTGACTGACTGGTGGACTGACTGACTGTCTGGTGGACTGACTGACTGGTGGACTGACTGACTGACTGGTGGACTGACTGACTGGTGGACTGACTGACTGGTGGACTGACTGACTGTCTGGTGGACTGACTGACTGGTGGACTCTCTCCTAGCATCCCCCCCCCCCCCCTCTTCTTTTACCTCAGTAGATATTGATGCTTGTTGAAGTTGGCAGTTGAGCTCTCAGTTTAGACCACCTCTGTGTGCTCAGTCTGACCCCATCACTCATCAGGGTGTAATGATCACTGTGGTTTTATGTTTGCATAGAAAACAGAGGGTTTTGTTTCCAGTCTTGAAGAGAGCCTATGTTGCAACAACCCACGCTACCTGCTTTGATCTTAGGCCAAAGTAGGTCTAAAGTTAGTGATGGGGGGGGAAAACTCGATACAGTTATATATCACAATATTATTTTGGATGATATTCTATCGATACTTACTATCGATTAGTAAAAACAAATATATTTTTTTGCTACTAAGCATTAGTTAGTGCAGGTCGACTGTACCTGCTCCACAACATATACTTTGCTATCTGTCTTCTTTTTAAATAGTGAGCCAACATGTTTTCAGCACTTTTACTTCCCTGTCTGATCAAAAACTCATTTTCTCCTGCTCTCTCTTGTCTCTCTACAGCAGACATACAGTGAGTTATATGTTCGGGAACATCACATCGCAATATAATCACATTATCGAATCACAATACATTGAGAATCACACTACGTATAGAATCGTGAGAATCACACTACGTATAGAATCGTGAGAATCACACTACGTATAGAATCGTGAGAATCACACTACGTATAGAATCGTGAGAATCGCACTACGTATAGAATCGTGAGAATCACACTACGTATAGAATCGTGAGAATCACACTACGTATGTCACGGCCGTCCTCCTCTTCATCTGAAGAGGAGAGGCGAGATGGATCTGAGGACCAATACGCGGCGTGGTAAGTGTCCATGGTCAATCTTTAATAAAGAAAGTAGTGAACACTGAACACTATACAAAACCAGTAAACAAAATAACAACCGTGAAGCTAATCATATGGACTGTGCTGAAACAAGCCATCAACATAGACAATCACCCACAAACAAACAGTGCAACCCAGGCTACCTAAGTATGATTCTCAATCAGAGACAACTAATGACACCTGCCTCTGATTGAGAACCATACTAGGCCGAAAACATAGAAATGCCCCAAAACATAGAAAAACAAACATAGACTGCCCACCCAACTCACGCCCTGACCATACTAAATAAATACAAAACAACGGAAATAGAGGTCAGAACGTGACAACGTATAGAATCGTGAGAATCACACTACGTATAGAATCGTGAGAATCGCACTACGTATAGAATCGTGAGAATCGCACTACGTATAGAATCGTGAGAATCACACTACGTATAGAATCGTGAGAATCACACTACGTATAGAATCGTGAGAATCACACTACGTATAGAATCGTGAGAATCACACTACGTATAGAATCGTGAGAATCACACTACGTATAGAATCGTGAGAATCACACTACGTATAGAATCGTGAGAATCACACTACGTATAGAATCGTGAGAATCACACTACGTATAGAATCGTGAGAATCACACTACGTATAGAATCGTGAGAATCACACTACGTATAGAATTGTGAGAATCAAATGTATTTATAAAGCCCTTCTTACATCAGCTGATATATCAAAGTGCTGTACAGAAACCCAGCCTAAAACCCCAAACAACAAGCAATGCAGGTGTAGAAGCACGGTGGCTAGGAAAAACTCCCTAGAAAGGCCAAAACCTAGGAAGAAACCTAGAGAGGAACCAGGCTATGAGGGGTGGCCAGTCCTCTTCTGGCTGTGCCGGGTGGAAATTATAACAGAACATGGCCAAGATGTTCAAATGTTCATAAATGACCAGCATAGTCAAATAATAATAATCACAGTAGTTGTTGAGGGTGCAACAAGTCAGCACCTCAGGAGTAAATGTCAGTTGGCTTTTCATAGCCGATCATTAAGAGTATCTCTACCGCTCCTGCTGTCTCTAGAGAGTGGAAAACAGCAGGAATCACACTACATATAGAATCGTGAGAATCACACTACATATCGTATCTGCACCTAAGTATCGTGATAATATCATATCGTGAGGTCCTTGGCAATTCCCAGTCATAGTTGGTATCGATGTTGTACAGTATCCTTCATCAAGTAGGAGGAGCCTTCAGTACAACTTCCAGTAAATAAGGCTGTAGGTTGACATTCATTGGTATTTCGGTGATTCTGAGGCCTTTACCCCCCCAGGCAGTTTCCAGAAACAGACCCCTGGGTGTGTGTTGTCGTGTGTGGTTTTCCATGGACGGGGATGTACGGGACCATGTGACCAGCTGACCTTTCCGCACAACATCGCAGCACCATGATGGACTCCTAGCCAGAGCTGTGCCTCGCCACGGACTGGGGCCTGCCGCCAACCAGTCCGTGGGTGACCTCTGACCTTCCCCCCCATACACAACCAACGACCACTAGACCTCGTATCTACTGTCCCTGAGAGTAGGCTTGTCCCCAGATAGAGGCCGAGGGTCGACAGACAGAAGGACACCTGCGCTCTGTCTTCAGATAGCAACCCAACAGCTAGCAGGTAAGACTTTGGATGTGTGTGTGTATAGTATGTACACTTTGGTAAAAATGTTTATTAGTTAGAACGAATGGGTGTGTCAGGCAAGTTGCTCATCTGGCAAATGGAGTCTGAATGTAGAGTCTGGCCAAATGGAGTCTGAATATAGAGTCTGAATGTAGTGTGTGAGTGTGGCCAAATGCAATACAGGAATGAGATCTGATTTACCTTCACTGTCAAAGCTGTGCTTATTATGTCCACAGTATCTCAGCGATGCACACAGGAAATGAAATCAGTCTGGCTCTGATTGGAGGAGGGAATGAGCAAGTGAGATCCTGAGTTACGGTGCTGTTTTGAATGTTTATTTTATTTTTAATTTTATTTTACCTTTATTTAACCAGGTAGGCTAGTTGAGAACAAGTTCTCATTTGCAACTGCGACCTGGCCAAGATTAAGCAAAGTAGTGTGACACAGACAACAACACAGAGTTACACATGGAGTAAACAATAAACAAACCAATAACACAATAAACAAGTCAATGACACAGTAGAAAAAATAAATTCTGGCTAAGGTGCACCCGTGACCGGCTCGGAAACCGGATTGCACAGCGGAGAATGTACGGTGGGATTCGAAATGGTCAGTGATCTGTTTATTAACTTGGCTTTTGAAGACTTCAGATAGGCAGGGCAGGATGGATATAGGTCTGTAACAGTTTGGGTCTAGAGTGTCACCCCCTTTGAAGAGGGGGATGACCGCGGCAGCTTTCCAACCTTTAGGGAAAAGAGCTGTTGGCGGGGGTTGGAGTAGCCAGGAGGAAGGCATGGCAAGCCGTTGAGAATGGATGGATTTATCAGTGGTGACCGTGTTACCTAGCCTCAGTGCAGTGGGCAGCTGGGAGGAGGTGCTCTTATTCTCCATGGACTTTACAGTGTCCCAAAACTTTTTTGGAGATAGAGCTACAGGATGCAAATTTGTGTTTGAAAAAGCTAGCCTTTGCTTTCCTGACTGACTGCGTGTATTGGTTCCTGACTTCTCTGAACAGTTGCATATCGCAGGGACTATTCGATGCTATTGCAGTCCACCACAGGATGTTTTTGTGCTGGTCGAGGGCAGTCAGGTCTGGAGTGAACCAAGGGCTATATAGTTCTGCATTTTTTGAACGGGGCTAAGATGGTGAGGAAATTACTTTTAAAGAATGACTGACGGGATGAGGTCGATATCCTTCCAGGATATCCGGGCCAGGTCGATTAGAAGGCCTACTCGCAGAAGTGTTTTAGGGAGCGTTTGACAGTGATGAGGGGTGGTCGTTTGACCGCGGACCCATAGCGGATACAGGCAATGAGGCAGTGATCGCTGAGATCCTGATTGAAAACAGCAGAGGTGTATTTGGAGGGCAAGTTGGTCAGGATAATATCTATGAGGGTGCCCATGTTTACGGATTTAGGGTTGTACCTGGTGGGTTCCTTGATGATTTGTGTGAAATTGAGGGCATCTAGCTTAGATTGTAGGACTGCCGGGGTGTTAAGCATATCCCAGTTTAGGTCACCTAACAGAACAAACTCTGAAGCTAGATGGGGGGCGATCAATTCACAGATGGTGTCCAGGGCACAGCTGGGAGGTCGGGGGGTCGATAGCAGGCGGCAACAGTGAGAGACTTATTTCTGGAGAGGTTCATTTTTAAAATTAGAAGTTCAACTTGTTTGGGCATAGACCTGGAAAGTATGACAGAACTTTGCAGGCTATCTCCCCCTTTAGCAGTTATATCTTGACGGAAAATGTTGTAGTTGGATATGGAAATCTCAGAATTGTTGGTGGCCTTCCTAAGCCAGGATTCAGACACCGCAAGGACATCAGGGTTGGCGGAGTGTGCTAAAGCAGTGAGTAAAACTGCTAAAACTGCTTGACATGGCTTTTGTGGTTTCTTAGCAGTAAGACCAAAACAAAGTTGGACACACAGTGCACTTTCTACTGTTTCTACACAGCCACCCAACCACATACTCCTATGCACACACACACACACACACACACACACACACACACACTGGTTGACCATTTCCTTGCGAAAACAGGCTTGTGACCGCAAAGCCCAGAATATCTGTGAGAGCTAATGTTTATTTTGTCTCTTTTGGTGAGACATCTACATGACAGGGGTGGATCCAGAGCCAGGTGAGTTGATGAGGTAAGAGTCAGTCAGCCATTCAGGCAAACCGTCAGTCAGCCATTCAGGCAGCCATTTAGGCAATCAGTCAGTCAGTCAGTCAGCCATTCAGGCAGCCAGCGAGTCAGTGAGTCAGGCAATCAGTAAGTCAGTGAGTCAGGGCCTGCTTGGTTACACAGGAGGTCCTCTGTTCCGCCCCCTCTGTCCCCCTCAGTACCCACAGACAGGATACAGGCCAACCAGCCAGCCAGGTGTCTGCTGCTCACTGTTGCTGTTCAGAGACTGACTGACTGGCTGACTGGCTGGCTGGGCACCATAGGAGGTGTGTGTGGGTGAGAAGGAGACTGGCAGTGTGTGTGGGATGTGGGTGTGTTCATGCATTTGCAGTTTATGTTCAGACTTTGTTCATGTGTGTGCGTGTCTGTGTGCGCACTAGCATCGTGTGTGTGTGTATGTCTGCGCGCTGGCGTGTGATAAATAGTTTTACGCTGAGGTCCATGTGAGTTGTAGTTTGTTTATCCAAAATGTATCCTATTGTGGTATCCTAGTTTGTAACATCCTAATAAACTATCATTGTTCTGACAATTATGGTCTTATCTCTGTGCTAGACCAACAGCTTCTGATTAATTGGTCACTCCCCTGTTGAGATTGTAATCCCTGTGTCCATTACCAGGGCTGTTACAGGGGTCAATCCAGGCATGGTTTACTGGGGGGGGTGTAGGTGTCCTGGAGGGCAGGTAGTTTGCCCCCCGGTGATGCGTTGTGCAGACCTCACTACCCTCTGGAGAGCCTTACGGTTGTGGGCGGAGCAGTTGCCGTACCAGGCGGTGATACAGCCCGACAGGATGCTCTCGATTGTGCATCTGTAGAAGTTTGAGTGTTTTCAGTGACAAGCCGAATTTCTTCAGTCTCCTGATGTTGAAGAGGTGCTGCTGCGCCTTCTTCACCACGCTGTCTGTGTGGGTGGACCAATTCAGTTTGTCCGTGATGTGTACGCCGAGGAACTTAACTTACTACCCTCTCCACTACTGTCCCGTTGATGTGGATAGGGGGGTGCTCCCTCTGCTGTATCCTGAAGTCCATGATCATCTCGTTTTGTTGACGTCGAGTGTGAGGTTATTTTCCTGACACCACACTCCGAGGGCCCTCACCTCCTCCCTGTAGGCCGTCTCGTCGTTGTTGGTAATCAAGCCTACCACTGTAGTGTCGTCTGCAAACTTGATGATTGAGTTGGAGGCGTGCATGGCCATGCAGTCGTGGGTGAACAGGGAGTACAGGAGAGGGCTCAGAACGCACCCTTGTGGGGCCCCAGTGTTGAGGATCAGCGGGGTGGAGATGTTCTTACCTACCCTCACCACCTGGCGGCGGCCCGTCAGGAAGTCCAGTACCCAGTTGCACAGGGCGGGGTTGAGACCCAGGGTCTCGAGCTTGATGACGAGTTTGGGGCGTACTATGGTGTTAAATGCTGAGCTGTAGTCGATGAACAGAATTCTCACATAGGTATTTCTCTTGTCCAGATGGGTTAGGAAAGTGTGCAGTGTGGTTGCGATTGCGTCATCTGTGGACCTGTTGGGGCGGTAAGCAAATTGGAGTGGGTCTAGGGTGTCAGGTAGGGTGGAGATGATATGGTCCTTGACTAGTCTCTCAAAGCACTTCATGATGACGGAAGTGAGTGCTACGGCGGTAGTCGTTTAGCTCAGTTACCTTAGCTTTCTTGTGAACAGGAACAATGGTGGCCCTCTTGTAGCATGTGGGAACAGCAGACTGGGATAAGGATTGATTGAATATGTCTGTAAACACACCAGCCAGCTGGTCTGCGCATGCTCTGAGGACGCGGCTGGGGATGCCGTCTGGGCCTGCAGCCTTGCGAGGGTTAACATGTTTAAATGTTTTAATCACGTCGGCTGCAGTGAAGGAGAGTCCGCAGGTTTTGGTAGTGGGCCGTGTCAGTGGCACTGTATTGTCCTCAAAGCGAGCAAAGAAGTTGTTTAGTCTGTCTGGGAGCAAGACATCCTGGTTCGCAACGGTGCTGGTTTTCTTTTTGTAATCTGTGATTGAGTGTAGATCCTGCCACATACCTCTTGTGTCTGAGCCGTTGAATTCCGACTCTACTTTGTCTCTATACTGATGCTTAGCTGGTTTGATTGCCTTGCAAAGGGAATAGCTACACTGTTTGTTTTCAGTCATGTTTCCGGTCACCTTGCCCTGATTAAAAGCAGTGGTTCGCGCTTTCAGTTTTGCGTGAATGCTGCCATCAATCCACGGTTCCTGGTTTGGGTTTTAATAGTTGCTGTGGGTATGACATCACCGATGCACTTGCTAATAAACTCGCTCACCGAATCAGCGTATTCGTCAATGTTGTTGTTTGACGCAATGCGGAACATATCCCAGTCCACGTGATCGAAGCAATCTTGAAGCGTGGAATCAATTTGGTCGGACCAGCGTTGAACAGACCTGAGCGCAGGAGCTTCCTGTTTTATTCTCTGTCTATAGGCTGGAAGCAACAAAATGGAGTCGTGGTCAGCTTTTCCGAAAGGAGGGCGTGATGGAGAGGTAAGAGAGAGAGAGAGGTAATAGAGGGAGGTAATAGAGAGAGAGAGTACTGAGCAAATGTCAAATTGGCTTTTTACCAAATTACCATACAACAGACCATTTATTCACCCTGCACACCCTAATTGACAAACAAGCAAACCGAATCAAAATCAAAGTCTTCTCATGCTTTGTTGATTTCAAAAAAGCTTTTGTGTCAATTTGGCATGAGTGTCTGATATACAAATTGATGGAAAGTGGTGTTCGGGGAAAAACATACGACATTATAAAATCCCTAAAATTAGCAAAAAACACATTTCTTTCTACAGGGTTGTGGGGTGAGACAGGGATGCAGCTAAAGCCCCAACCTCTACAACATATATATCAACTAATTGGCGAGGGCACTAGAACAGTCTGCAGCACCCGGCTCACCCTACTAGAATCTGAAGTAAAATGTCTGCTGTTTGCTGATGATCTGGTGCTTCTGTCACCAACCAAGGAGGGCCTACAGCAGCACCTATATATTCTGCACAGATTCTGCACAGATTCTGCCATCTGGGCTGGGCCCTGACAGTAAGTCTCAGTAAGATAAAAAATAATGGTGTTCCAAAAAAGGTCCAGTTGCCAGGACCACAAACACAAATTCCATCTAGACACCGTTGTCATAGAGCAGCCTTTCTAAAAGTATGGGTCGCGACGTGACGTGTCAGAGTAAATTTTATAATCATTTAATTAGTTACTGGAATTGATTTGGCCAAGTGCACCTCTGCTTAAGCAGCTGTCTCTGCTCAGTTTGGCAGCTGTGTGAGTGTGAGAGGTGGAGGTAGATGCCCGTGTGCTTCGCGGTTTACCAGATCTTTTTTTCTGCAGTTTTCTTGAAGATCACTCCGCGACCCACACTATGCAGCTCATCAAATGGACTCATGCTATAAAACGACACGTCCTGACCAAACATCAACAAGCATGATGGTAAACCCAGGAAGTTCTTTCAGAACAGGCCAGAATGTTTCATCAAACAGTGCCTCGACAGTGGAAAAGTAAGTCAACTAGCAAGGCATTGTTGTTTTATAACAGGTGATGATCAGCAGAAATAAGGGAGTACTATCTCTCATAGTAGATGCGAGTTTCTATTTCAAACAATCCCCTGGTTTTGTACACAGCTAATAGCTAACCTTAGCAAACTAACTAGCTACTGATAGTGCAACCCTAAGTAACAGTACAGATGAAGATGAACAATGATCAGGCCTACTGTACATCTTACTGTAGAAATGATTGTTGAAAACTAGTCTAGGTTGGAACTGTTGCTGTTAAAATACAATAATAATTGTTATACTGAACTGGAATAAACTGATTGAAGCAAGGTGCTTTTTGAGGTAAACACTCACACAGTTCTGGGTTGTTCATCTGCAGCAGGAAGCGGTCTCCTGCCTGACTGAGAAAGCAGTAGATGTTCTGGTCCAGTTTGGCAACACATACCTATGTGAGTCGGGGTTCTCAACTCTGACATACTTCAAAAACAAGTACAGAAACAGTTTCAAGGCTGAGCATCACCTCAGTGTTACACTGTTAAAACAGAGACCAGAATAGACATGTTGCTGTTAAAATACAATACATATTAGACATGCTCTCATTAGGACTGTGTGTGTGTTTTCTGGTCAACATCTGTGTGATGTGATCAATCAGTTTATTCCAGTTCACAATAAAAAAAATATATGTATTTTAACAGCAACAGTTCCAACCTAGACTTTCTTTCAACAATCATTTCTAAGATGTACAGTAGGCTTGATCATTTTTCATCTGTACTGTTACTTAGGGGGTTGCACTATCAAAAAGCCTGTGTTCTGTTATTCATCTGTGTGATGTGATCAATCCGTTTATTCCAGTTCAGAATTAAAATTATTTATTGTATTTTAACAGCACCAGTTCCAACCTAGACAGATACAGTTGAAGTCAGAAGTTTACATACACCTTAGCCAAATACATTTAAATTCATTTTTTCACAATTCCTGACATTTAATCCTAGTAGAAATTCCCTGGTCAGTTAGTATCACCACTTTATTTTAAGAATGTGAAATAATAATAATAGTAGAGAGAATTATTTATTTCAGCTTTTTATTTATTTTTATTTCTTTATTCCCAGTGGGTCGGAAGTTTACATACACTCAATTAGTATTTGGTAGCATTGCCTTTAAGTTTTTTAACTTGGGTCAAACGTTTCGGGTAGCCTTCCACAAGCTTCCCACAATAAGTTGGGTGAATTTTCTCAACTTGCCTACCTGGTTAAATAAAGGTGAGGGAAAAAAATGGAAACAGGATGCACCTGAGCTCAATTTTGAGTCTCATAAAGGGTCTGAATACTTATACGTAAATAAAGGTATTTATTTTTCAAACGTATTTTCTTTTCTTCTCAAAACCTGTTTTCGCTTTGTCATTATGGGCTATTGTGTGTAGATTTGCTGAGAAAGTTCTTGAGTAAAGGCTGTAACGAAATGTGGAAACGGGGTCTGAATACTTTCTGACGGCTGTTACCTCACCCCCTCCTCTATCCTGACTCTTTTTGTATTTTGCCTCTTCAATTCTTCAGTAGTGTTTTCAGTAGTTCTCCCCGTGGACTGGGTGTGTTTTCAGTAGTTCTCCCCGTGGACTGGGTGTGTTTTCAGTAGTCCTCCCTGCGGACTGGGTGTGTTTTCAGTAGTCCTCCCTGTGGACTGGGTGTGTTTTCAGTAGTTCTCCCTGTGGACTGGGTGTGTTTTCAGTAGTCCTCCCTGTGGACTGGGTGTGTTTTCAGTAGTTCTCCCTGTGGACTGGGTGTGTTTTCAGTAGTCCTCCCTGTGGACTGGGTGTGTTTTCAGTAGTTCTCCCTGTGGACTGGGTGTGTTTTCAGTAGTCCTCCCTGTGGACTGGGTGTGTTTTCAGTAGTTCTCCCTGTGGACTGGGTGTGTTTTCAGTAGTCCTCTCTGTGGAGTGGATGTGTTTTCAGTAGTTCTCCCTGTGGACTGGGTGTGTTTTCAGTAGTCCTCCCTGTGGACTGGGTCTGTTTTCAGTAGTCCTCCCTGTGGACTGGGTGTGTTTTCAGTAGTCCTCCCTGTGGACTGGGTGTGTTTGTGCTGCATGTTTAAGTCATTGGTTTCATTTTCACCTCCCCCTCCAGTACACTGTGTCTAGATAGTGTTGTTTTAAGTGCGTGTCTCTTTGAAGTGTTCTTAAAAGGATTCCCCAAAACATATTTACCTGTTTTCACGTAGCCTACTCCACACTACTCTACTCACCATGTGTTTTATAGTCTGCTATATAATATGCTTCAGGATTAATTTTGCTGGCTTCAATCCAGTTGTTTTGTCAGTTGGACACTGACATGTTTTCCAGGACCTCCTAGGAGGGAGCAGCGTGAGGGTAGCTATCACACTAGGGGTGCACATTAGGGGTGCGTGGTAGCCAGATTTTCATATAGTCATACCGTCCTTCTCTCATAACAGGATATACGGTACTACCGGCTTAGTACTCAATGGGACGCCAAACAAAATCCAGCTAAAAAGCCTAATGGGGTGTCTATTAGTAAAAGCGAATTTCCGTGGAGGCTGTTAGCTAACTATGCTAACGAGCGCAAACTAAAATAAAACAAATTGCAAAGACATGCAATCGAGCTCATAAAGTTCTACATATATAGGTAGGAGCTACCGAATGCCATTTCTGGTGAGTTTGGACATTTACAAGCGAATGTGAATGAGAGACATTGTGCAAATGAACAACGTTTTTACATATGCTTGTCTGAAGGAAGAACAGTACTGGCTTTGGAGCAGCATGTGTACACACTGTGTCTGTGTGGAGTCTGGTGTCGCTAGGGCAGCGGGCCTGCCTGCTCTGCTCTGAGAGAAGGGGGGAAGGAGAAGACGTGCTGAGAACGGAGAGGAGAAAAAAACACAAGGAAATGAAGATAGTGGCAGCTGTACAAATAACTCCTGCAAAGGGCTTTGACTTTTCAAACACAGCACTAAGCTAACACAATATGATGCCACGTCACCTTATTAATTCAGCTATTTACTTACTTAGATTAACTAGCAAGTTAAACTTAGGGTTCGTGTTAATGCAGAATTCTGAATTTTTCACAGAGGTAAACAAGATAATATGCATAATAAATATTGTGCTGCAGATGTGAAATGCTTCTTATTGTCATTTCTGCTTGGCATCTGGAAAATGTTGTGCGTGAGCGTAGCCTAGTGGTTAGAGCGTTGGACCAGTAACCGGAAGGTTGCAAGTTCAAACCCCCTGAGCTGACAAGGTACAAATCTAATTCTGCCCCTGAACAAGGCAGTTAACAGGCACTGTTCCTAGGCTGTCATTGAAAATAAGAATTTGTTCTTAACTGACTTGCCTAGTAAAATAAAAAAAAATTGGATAAGAATTGGCTAATGGGCATTCTGTCAGCAGATGTGTGGCTGATCAAAAATATAAATGCAACATGTTTCATGAGCTGAAATAAAAGATCCCAGAAATGTTCCATACACACACAAATCTTATTTCTCACAAATTTGTTTGTATTCCTGTTAGTGAGCATTTATTTCTCTCTTTGCCAAGATAATCCATTCACCTGACAGGTGTGGCATATGAAGACTATGAATAAACAGCATAATCATTACACCTTGTGCTGTGGACAATAAAAGGTCACTTTTAAAATGTGCAGTTTTGTCACACAACACAATGCCACAGATGTCTCAAGTTTTGAAGGAGCATGTAAATGACATGCTGACTGCAGGAATGTCCACCACAGCTGTTGCCAGAGAATTGTATGTTCATTTCTCTACCATAAGCTGCCTCCAACGTCGTTTTAGAGAAATCTGACAGTATGTCCAACCGGCCTCACAACCACAGACCACGTGTAACCACACCAGCCCAGGACACATCCGGCTTCTTCACCTGCGGGATCGTCTGAGACCAGCCACCTGGACAGATGATGAAACGGAGGAGTATTTCTGTCTGTAATAAAGCCCTAGTGTGGGGAAAAACTGATTCTGATTGGCTGGGCCTGGCTCCCCAGTGGGTCGGCCTGTTTCATAAGTGGGTGGGCCTATGCCCTCCCATGTGAAATCCATAGATTAGGGCCTACATTTTCTTATAAGAACTGTAACTTAGTCAAATCGTTGAAATTGTTGCATTTTATATGTATATCCTTGATCACTCTATCGAAGTAAGAAAGCACTGACTTTCAATATAAAACGCTCCTCTTTTCAACAACACACAGCTGGACTCACCTAGCTACCCACTTTCTCCTGTTGTGCTATTACAAACAAACACGTGACTGGCTCAACTGTTCTGGGGAACTACGGTAAGATAATGTTACAGGTGAAATGAAGAACGCAATCTGCTTTACATCCTAACATATCGCACAAGTTGACTGTAGACTATTTACTTAAAAAGTAGCTACAAATATTACAATGTATTGAAAAAACTTTACAGAAATAGTTAACTGTATTGAAAAAACATCCCGTGGATATTTCCAGAAAACCTGGTGTACGGTATATACGGGGTATACCGCCCAAGCCTAGTTGGCATGCAGTCAATCTAGCTATGTTTAGGTGGGGTTATAGGCTAGCCCTAGGCTAACCACTTCTACACGGTACTAGTAGGTTTAAAAGTAGCCTAAGCGGAAACTAAACAGGACTATTAAAATGCTGAAATGACACAATTATTCCAAAAAAATGAAACACATATTTTCCTACATCAACCAACCATTTTAGAATTTGTGATAAAACTGTCGTCCTTTGCTAAGGAATGTAGTTTGTGTATCTGGAGTGAAAAGCAAATGAACATAGTCTTCAAGACAACATTTCACTTGTAGGGACAAAAAGCACATTCCAACAAGTAGTTTTACAGTATTTGATCTCCGGTTAAATATCGAACTTTGACGTCCGTTCGAGTACTCTCTTACACATGCCCATCCCTCCACAGTGGCATACTGTTTTTCATGATCGGTGTTGGTATGCGGACACACGCGTAGGCGTTAAGCGTGTAGGTGTGGCATATGTGTGTGGGTGTTGTTGATGTGCTCTGTCATATAGAGTTTGCATTGCATCACGCCTGCGGTGAGTGGGCTAGCCTACGCTGCCAATCTGGTCAATGTGTAGCTCGCTCTTCTGGTGCTTTCCTGAAGGAAGAATACAGACGAGCTGCACATAACACCCTGATGAAACGGAGAAAGAGAGGGGGGGACAGAGAGGGGAGGAGGGAAATGGGGGTGGGGGGAGACGAGGGAGAAGAGAGTGGAAAGAGATTGTGAAACAGAAAGGAAAAAGACACAGGAGATTGAGATTAATGTTGTCACCTCCTCCAGGGTTGTTTGTGTTACTGGGACTCCTAGTAAATACTCCAGTAACAATCTCTTATCAGACACCCAATCTCCAGGTCCTTGATCTGTTTCCAATTGCCGTACATCCAGTTTATAATCTCATCTCTTGAGCTGGTGTCAGCGGTGCGATAGCGCCATGGGCAAGGTTAACGAGTAGTGGTAATACAGTTTTCAGATCGACAGGTTCTACACTGAAAATACACAAAAATATTAGTTTGATGAAGACTTAGAGCATATTTTCATAAGAATCATTAAGCATGGCCGCAATTCATTACCGTGCAGTGTTGTTCAATGTGGAATGTTTTTATTCATTTTTTAAAATTCCATAAGAACAGGCAGATTTAAACAAAATTAAATGTTTGTGTATTGAAAAGAAGACACATTTTGGTTTGTAACCCAGACTTTTTTGTCTTTCAACTCTCCAAATTGAGCTCGGTTTCAAGCGAGCATTCTGAGAATAACTGTTCCAGACGCGCATCAAATATCCCTGTCAATTTTTTTTGAATCAATTTGGAAAAAATATTCAGTTCTATTTTATTCTTATGTTACATAATGTTTGTTTTTTTAAATATATAAAATAGGTGTCTTGACTGTGATAAGGGCTTAGGAAGAGTGTCTTGTCTGGTAAATAAACAAAACTATGCCATTAAACAGCCATAGGTTTCTACAAGGGCCACCGCTGAGGATACTGCCTTGATTGAGATTCTGTTCCACCATATAATGTAACCAGTTGATATTACGTTTTCAATAAATCAATATTAAATGACACTTGCTTTTTTTATTGTCTGATATAAATAAAGGGACAATTTAGCCATTAGGATATGTTATCTTTAATGGTGATGATAAATTAGGCATCGTTGCGCACTGTTGGCATAGGCTTCTATTTTTATTTATTTAACTAGGCAAGTCAGTTAAGAACAAATTCTTATTTACAATGAACGCCTACACCGGCCAAACCCGAACGACGCTGGGCCAATTGTGGGGCCGCCCTTATGGGACTCCCAATCACAGCCGGTTGTGATACAGCCTGGATTCGAACCAGGGTGTCTGTAGTGATGCTTCAAGCGCTGAGACGCAGTGCCTTAGACCGCTACACCACTCGGGAGGCCTAGAGATAAATGGGCCTCTAAATAAACAACGTTCTCAAACAGTCAAAACATTTAAAATGCAGATTCTACTACTGTGCCCTGTTCTCAGATCCTCCCATATGAGCACAGAGCACGTCGGGAGTATGGATGAGAGATGGAAAACACATACTAGTTAGCTAGTCGAAGTGGCGCCTTGATTCTCTATAAATAGAACAAAAATGCCTCCAAAAGTAATTTATTTGTGAATTATTAACATGCAAAAAAACAGCATTGGGCTGCAAAACCTTTAACACGCCAACTAGGCACTTGGGTAAATGGTGCTGCTTATTTATTGTCCAAAATGGCTTCCTTTCCTCGTCTCCCGTTCTTCATCCAACTCGGCAGCACAGATCTGAAATAGTTTGGCTAGATACTACTTAGTGCCTACACCCACTGCATACCTCATTGTACCCACTGCAGTGGAGAGTGAACAACTACAAGCTGTGTAGTCACTTGTTTAGACTTGAAAGGTTTGCATTGGTGTAAGCAGAATAACGGCGAAAAAGGTCGGCTAGCCTATCAGACGGCAAGGTGGAACCATATTGCTTATCCTATCAGATCGACATGAATTGCCAAGGAATAATTACCAAAGGTTCGATGTTGGATTGGGCATTTCTGCATGGCTGGTTTGACCCATTTGACTGGTTCTGTGTAATTGAAGACCCAGGTGCAGATGATTAGGCCAAGTATGGAGTTAGGAGCCTGATGACCAATGTTTTTTTTCCGTTGCTCCTGAAAGGTAGTACTTCTGAAAGGTAGTACTCCTGCCACACCCACAGCCCACAGTTGTCTGCACACCGGAGCCTAGAGCTATTTCTAGCAGGATGGGTTTATACATCAGGATGGACACACAAATACCAAAGGCAACAGAGCTGTAACCACTCAAAACGGCAGCCCTTTATTCTAAACTGAGGAAGATGGCAATGATCTCTTATTCTCTCTCCGTTGATTAAGCTAGCGCAACGATGATTGCAATTGTTTACATAACCTCTTAACCAGGATGTTCTGAGATAATAATCTATTTTGCAAATGTTGTGGTGCCATTCACTCAAACCTTCCACACTCCTGGGTTGCGTTCGGGATGGTGCAACACATAGAACACATGCAGACAAGAATGTCATGAATAACAATTACATTATTCCTTACTTTAGGAATAAGATAAAGAGATTCTACCATCCTCTGCATGCCTCTACATCTGGTCTGGGATGTCCTCCTCTTGCCACACTCTTCCCTCTTGTGGCGAGCAGTGGAAGTGGCTGCCCATAGTGAGGTTAACATAGGTTATTTGTTGTCGCTGTCACAGTGACGGTATGATGGTAAGGGTTGGGAGGGAGGAGATGAGCTGGAGGGACAGTGTCGGCAGTAGAATAAGCCACAAAATGGCTCCGTCTGAAGACTGTCAAGGTGTGTGTGTGTGTTTGTGTGCGTGTGCGTGTGTGTGAGAGAGATGCGGTGTGTGTGTATGTGAGGTGCGGTGTGTCGCACGTGAAGCAATTTTCAGTTGCTAGAGAAACTGAATCCATGAGATGCCTTCAAAGCCTAGCAGCTTTGGGACATTTGCTTGGGTTACCATACCAATCTCTGGGGGATTTTAGCATCTTTGGGACATTTGCTTAGGTCATCGTACCAATCTCTGGGGGATTTTAGCTCCCCTATCATTCTGTCAATTTTATTTTAATAGCCTATGGCAAGGGTTCTCAAACCTCTCCTGGTGGGCCCTCTATACGTTTCACCATTTTGTTGTAGCCCTGAACTAGCTCACCTGATTTAAGGGCTTGATGATTAGTTGACAAGTTGAATCAAGTGTGATATATGTAGAATAGATCAAATAAATGGAAGGGCTGGGGCCCCCTGAGGAGAGGTTTGAAACCCTCTGGGCTGTGCAACAAAACAAGTCTCAGCCCAGTTTTTGTTTAATTCCTTCAGAGAAAGGTGTTACCACTAATGAAAGGAATGCAATAGCATTTGCCTCTCTTGTATATTTAAGCAATAAGGTACCTCGGGGGTTTGTGGTATATGGCCAATACACCACGACTACGAGCTGTTCTTAGGCACGACGCAACGCCTTATTGCTATTATAAACTGGTTACCAACGTAATTAAAGCAGTTAAAAATAAATGTTTTGTCATACCCGTGGTATATGGTCTGATATACCACGGCTGTTAGCCAATCAGCATTCAGGACTCGAACCACCCAGTTTATATAAAAGGTATAAAATAAATTGAATCCAGATGCAGCTGTGTCTCTCTGCCTTCCTAATTTAGTTTTATGCAACAGGCTTACTATACTGTATGAATTGTTTAGTTATTTTTTATGATATTGTCACTGCCTTTTTTTCTCAAAGCACAAATTGAGGTTTGCATGCTGCACGGGATGTCGTTGATAGACCTGAGAACTGAGGCAATGACTATTTAAAGGCACTAGCTTCTCAAATCAAAATCAAATCAAATGTATTTATATCGCCCTTCGTACATCAGCTGATATCTCAAAGTGCTGTACAGAAATCCAGCTTAAAACCCCAAACAGCAAGCAATGCAGGTGTAGAAGCACGGTGGCTAGGAAAAACCAAGAAAGGCCAAAACCTAGGAAGAAACCGAGAGAGGAACCAGGCTATGAGGGGTGGCCAGTCCTCTTCTGGCTGTGCCGGGTGGAGATTATAACAGACCATGGCCAAGATGTTCAAATGTTCTTAAATGACCAGCATGGTCAAATAATAATAATCACAGTAGTTGTCGAGGGTGCAACAAGTCAGTTGGTTTTTCATAGCCGATCATTAAGAGTATCTCTACCGCTCCTGCTGTCTCTAGAGATTTGAAAACAGCAGGTCTGGGACAGGTAGCACGTCCGGTGAACAGGTCAGAGTTCCATAGCCGCAGGCAGAACAGTTGAAATTGGAGCAGCAGCACGTCCAGGTGGACTGGGGACAGCAAGGAGTCATCATGCCATGTAGTCCTGAGGCATGGTTCTAGGGCTCAGGTCCTCCAAGGGAGAGAAAGAAAGAGAGAAAGAATTAGAGAGAGCATACTTAAATTCACACAGGATACCGGATAAGACAGGAGAAGTACTCCAGATATAACAAACTGACTTTAGCCCCCCGACACAAACTACTGCAGCATAAATACTGGAGGCTGAGACAGGAGGGGTCAGGAGACATTGTGGCCCCATCAAATGATGCCCCCGGACAGGGCCAAACAGGAAAGATATAACCCCACCCACTTTGCCAAAGCACAGCCCCCACACCACTAGAGGGTTATCTTCAACCACCAACTTACCATCCTGAGACAAGGCTGAGTATAGCCCACAAAGATCTCCGCCACGGCTCTGCCTCCAGCTGTTTGCTTAGAAATTCTAGGGACAATTAGGAGGTCTGCGTCTTGTGACCGTAGCGTACGTGTAGTAGGTATGTACGGCAGGACCTAATCAGAGAGATAGGTAGGAGCAAGCTCATGTAATGCTTTGTAGATTAGCAGTAAAACCTTGAAATCAGCCCTTGCCTTGACAGGAAGCCAGTGTAGGGAGGCTAGCACTGGAGTAATATGATGAAAAATGTTGGTTCTAGTCAGGATTCTAGCAGCCGTATTTAGCACTAACTGAAGTTTATTTAGTGCTTTATCTGGGTAGCCGGAAAGTAGAGCATTGCCGTAGTCTAACCTAGAAGTAACAAAAGCATGGATTAGTTTTTCTGCATCATTTTTGGACAGAACGTTTCTGACTTTTGCATTGTTACGTAGATGGAAAAAAGCTGTCCTTGAAACAGTCTTGATATGTTCGTCAAAAGAGAGATCGGGGTCCAGAGTAACACCGAGGTCCTTCACAGTTTTATTTGAGACGACTGTACAACCATTAAGATTAATTGTCAGATTCAACAGAAGATCTCTTTGTTTCTCGGGACCAAGAACAAGCATCTCTGTTTTGTCCGAGTTTAAAAGTAGAAAGTTTGCAGCCATCCACTTCCTTATGTCTGAAACACAGGCTTCTAGCGAGGGAAATTTTGGGCCTTCACCATGTTTCATTGAAATGTCCAGCTGTGTGTCATCCGCATAGCAGTGAAAGTTAACAGTATGTTTTCGAATGACATCCCCAAGAGGTAAAATATATAGTGAAAACAATAGTGGTCCTAAAGCGGAACCTTGAGGAACACCAACATTTACAGTTGATTTGTCAGAGGACAAACCATTCACAGAGACAAACTGATATCTTTCCGACAGATAAGATCTAAACCAGGCCAGAACTTGTCTGTGTAGACCAATTTGGGTTTCAAATCACTCCAAAAGAATGTGGTGATCGATGGTATCAAAAGCAGCACTAAGGTCTAGGAGCACGAGGACAGATGCAAAGCCTCGGTCTGATGCCATTAAAAGGTAATTTACCACCTTCACAAGTGCAGTCTCAGTACTATGATGGGGTCTAAAACCACACTGAAGCATTTTGTATACATTGTTTGTCTTCAGGAAGGCAGTGAGTTGCTGCGCAACAGCCTTTTCTAAATTTTTTGAGAGGAATGGAAGATTTGATATAGGCTGATAGTTTTTTATATTTTCTGGGTCAAGGTTTGGCTTTTTCAAGAGAGGCTTTATTACTGCCACTTTTAGTGAGTTTTTTGGTACACATCCGGTGGATAGAGAGCCGTTTATTATGTTCAACATAGGAGGGCCAAGCACAGGAAGCAGCTCTTTCAGTAGTTTAGTTGGAATAGGATCCAGTATGCAGCTTGAAGGTTTAGAGGCCATGATTATTTTCATCATTGTATCAAGAGATATCGTACTAAAACACTTAGTCTCTCTTGATCTTAGGTCCTGGCAGAGTTGTGCAGACTCAGGACAACTGAGCTTTGAAGGAATACGCAGATTTAAAGAGGAGTCCGTAATCTGCTTTCTAATGATCATGATCTTTTCCTCAAAGAAGTTAATTAATTTATTACTGCTGAAGTGAAAGCCATCCTCTCTTGAGGAATGCTGCTTTTTAGTTAGCTTTGCGACAGTATAAAAAATAAATTTTCAGATTGTTCTTATTTTCCTCAATTAAGTTGGAAAAATAGGATGATCGAGCAGCAGTAAGGGCTCTTCGACACTGCACGGTACTGTCTTTCCAAGCTAGTCGGAAGACTTCCAGTTTGGTGTGGAGCCATTTCCGTTCCAATTTTCTGGAAGCTTGCTTCAGAGCTCGGGTATTTTCTGTATACCAGGGAGCTAGTTTCTTATGAGAAATGTTTTTAGTTTTTAGGGGTGCAACTGCATCTAGGGTATTGCGCAAGGTTAAATTGAGTGCCTCAGTTAGGTGGTTAACTGTTTTTTGTCCTCTGACGTCCTTGGGTAGACAGAGGGAGTCTGGAAGGGCATCAAGGAATCTTTGTGTTGTCTGTGAATTTATAGCACGACTTTTGATGCTCCTTGGTTGGGGTCTGAGCAGATTATTCGTTGCAATTGCAAACGTAATAAAATGGTGGTCCGATAGTCCAGGATTGTGAGGAAAAACATTAAGATCCACAACATTTATTCCATGGGACAAAACTAGGTCCAGAGTATGACTGTGACAGTGAGTAGGTCCAGAGACACGTTGGACAAAACCCACTGAGTCGAAAGCCTTTTGGAGTGGGTCTGTGGACTTTTCCATGTGAATATTAAAGTCACCAAAAATTAGAATATTATCTGCTATGACTACAAGGTCCGATAGGAATTCAGGGAACTCAATGAGGAACGCTGTATATGGCCTGCGTAAATTGAATTTTTGTAAATTGAAATTTGCTATCGTAAATGTTAGCAACACCTCCGCCTTTGCGGGATGTACGGGGGATATGGTCACTAGTGTAACCAGGAGGTGAGGCCTCATTTAACACAGTAAATTCATCATGCTTAAGCCATGTTTCAGTCAGGCCAATCACATCAAGATTGTGATCAGTGATTAGTTCATTGACTATCATTTCCTTTGAAGTATGGGATCTAACATTAAGTAGCCCTATTTTGAGATGTGAGGTATCATGATCTCTTTTAATAATGACAGGAATGGAGGAGGTCTTTATCCTAGTGAGATTGCTAAGGCAAACACCGCAATGTTTAGTTTTGCCCAAACCAGTTCGAGGCACAGACACGGTCTCAATGGGGATAGCCGGAGCTGACTACACTGACTGTGCTAGTGGCAGACTCCACTAAGCTGGCAGGCTGGCTAACAGCCTGCTGCCTGGCCTGCACCCTATTTAATTGTGGAGCTAGAGGAGTTAGAGCCCTGTCTATGTTGGTAGATAAGATGAGATCACCCCTCCAGCTAGGATGGAGTCCGTCACTCCTCAGCAGGTCAGGCTTGGTCCTGTTTGTGGGTGAGTCCCAGAAAGAGGGCCAATTATCTACAAATTCTATCTTTTGGGAGGGGCAGAAAACAGTTTTCAACCAGCGATTGAGTTGTGAGACTCTGCTGTAGAGCTCATCACTACCCCTAACTGGGAGGGGGCCAGAGACAATTACTCGATGCCGACACATCTTTCTAGCTGATTTACAATCTTTCTAGCTGATTTACACGCTGAATCTATGTTGCCCTTGGTGACCTCTGACTGTTTCATCCTAACATCGTTGGTGCCGACGTGGATAACAATATCTCTATACTCTTTACACTCGCCAGTTTTAGCTTTAGCCAGCACCATCTTCAGATTAGCCTTAACGTCGGTAGCCCTGCCCCCTGGTAAACAGTGTATGATCGCTGGACGATTTGTTTTAAGTCTAATACTGCGGGTAATGGAGTCGCCAATGACTAGGGTTTTCAATTTGTCAGAGCTAATGGTGGGAAGCTTCGGCTTCTCAGACCCCGTAACGGGAGGAGTAGAGACGAGAAGGCTCGGCCTCAGACTCCGACTCACTGCTTAATGGAGAAAACCGGTTGAAAGTTTCTGATGGCTGAATGAGCGACACCAGTTGAGCGTTCCTACAGCATTTCCTTCCAGAAACCGTGAGAAAGTTGTCCGGCTGCGGGGACTGTGCGAGGGGATTTATACTACTATCTGTACTTACTGGTGGCACAGACGTCGTTTCATCCTTTCCTACACTGAAATTACCCTTGCCTAACGATTGCGTCTGAAGCTGGGCTTGTAGCACAGCTATCCTCGCCGTAAGGCGATCGTTCTCCTGTATATTATGAGTACAGCGACTGCAATTAGAAGGCATCATGTTAATGTTACTACTTAGCTTCGGCTGTTGGAGGTCCTGACGAACCACGTCCAGATAAAGCGTCCGGAGTGAAAAAAACTTGAGTAAGGGGAAAAAACAAAAATATAAACCGTAATTAAAAAGTAAAAACCGTAAAGTTGTCAGGTAGCAAAGTAAGGTTGGCAACAAAACGCACAGCAACACGTAAACAAGTCTGCAAGTTGTGACCGGTGACACAGCTTCTGTGTTTGTTTTTATGACCTGGCTCTTCTCTCTCTCCCTCCTCACTCAGCTCCTTGCTCTGTGCATGGATATGCCACACAGCTGTCTGGAAGCTCGCAGTATATTGGCTTTATTCATGACTGGGCCATACCTCACAGACTCACAGCGTTCAGCCAGGGGTGCAAGCTGATTGGCTGAAGGCGATACGCAACATCTGGGAATAACATTCCTAGGCCTTAGCCACGTGGTGGTAAATGGTGTTTCAGAAAGAAATATACACTTGACTTTTTTTTCATTTTTTTCACCTTCTCACCATTAAATCTAGGAGGAAATTGAAGCCTTTGCAGCCTGAATGTGTAATGTGCTAACCGACAGCCGGGGGACACAAGTGTATTACCGGCTGCGCACATCAAGCCCAGACGATAGTGGAGAATCCATAAAGCCCACTAGCGGTTGCCCAGGCTAGTACCTGGCCTAGATAAGCATGTTGTTTGTGAAACGGTGTCTTTTAAATCAGAGAGGAATAAGGCGACGTATGAATGTGTTATCTACATGAGGTAAGAAAACTAGAAACACTATTTTCATGCCACTTTGATACAGCTATGACCGGAAGTGACTTCTTTGTAGCAGGTTAGGAGAACTTACGCAGCAGGTTAGGACAGTTAACATAGTAAGTTAGGAGACTGAGGTTAAGGTTAGGAAAAGGGTTACGGTTAGCGAAAATGCTCTCCTAACCTGCTATGAAATTACTTTCGGTCGTAGCTGTATCGAAGTGGCGTGAAAACAGTGTGTCCGGTAAGATAACATGTAATGTAACATCTAATTAGGGTTACCTGGAAACACTGACCAACACTTTGGTTCCTACCCTGGCTTATTTATTTGTCATGTCAAACAATGTATTCAAGGTGCTTCCCACTATATTCCAACTATAGTGTTACAATAATCATTCAATTTCCATGATTCCAACAGTTCACCAATTCACAAGGCCTAGATAGAAATCTATGAAAATGTATTTTTTGTTTGAAGTTGGATTGAACAGTATACAACGATCAGAATGGAGAAAGCCCCATTGCAATCACTTAGAACAGTATGTGTTGCCACTCCAGGGTCATGAGTTACTCATAAAGCATTTTAAGAAATGTATTATTCAAAAACATAAAATGCTATCATACTGTCAAAAATGTGAAAAATATTGTGATAGTACAGACCAGCTGGCGCTATCACAGCACCACGGGTGTTTCTACCCTATAATCTCTACTGGTTGCACCTACAGGTGAAGTCGGAAGTTTGTGGAGTGGTTGAAAAACAAGTTTTAATGACTCCCACCTATGTGTATGTAAACTTCCGACTTCAACTGTACCTCTAGGGTTTCTACTCAAATCTCTGCTGGTTGCACCCACCTCTAGGGTTTCTACCCTATAACCTCTACTGGTTGCACCTACCTCTAGGGGTTCTACCCTATAATCTCTACTGGTTGCACCTACCTCTAGGGTTTCTACCCTGTAAACTCTGCTGGTTGCAACTACTGTACCTCTAGGGTTTCTACCCTATAATCTCTACTGGTTGCACCTACCTCTAGGGTTTCTGCCCTATAATCTCTGCTGGTTGCACCTACCTCTAGGGTTTCTACCCTGTAAACTCTGCTGGTTGCAACTACTGTACCTCTAGGGTTTCTGCCCTATAATCTCTGCTGGTTGCACCTACCTCTAGGGTTTCTACCCTATAACCTCTACTGGTTGCACCTACCTCTAGGGTTTCTACCGTATAATCTCTACTGGTTGCACCTACCTCCTAGGGTTTCTACCCTATAACCTCTACTGGTTGCACCTACTGTACCTCTAGGATTTCTACCCTATAATCTCTACTGGTTGCACCTACTGTACCTCTAGGGTTTCTACCGTATAATCTCTACTGGTTGCACCTACCTCTAGGGTTTCTACCCTATAATCTCTGCTGGTTGCACCTACCTCTAGGTGCCTCTAGAGTAGAAATGACACATTAAGACTTTGGCAGTATCACTTTATCACCTCCCTTTCTCTCCCAGTATTACCGTCAGTACTACCTCCCTTTCTCTCCCAGTATTACCATCAGTACTACCTCCCTTTCTCTCCCAGTATTACCGTCAGTACTACCTCCCTTTCTCTCCCAGTATTACCATCAGTACTACCTCCCTTTCTCTCCCAGTATTACCATCAGTACTACCTCCCTTTCTCTCCCAGTATTACCATCAGTACTACCTCCCTTTCTCTTCCGAGAAAGCTATTTTTCTTTGTAAACTGCAATGACCTGTGTCTTTAGCCCAGTTAGCTTCTGTTAACAATCCATAGTGTGATTCATATAGTAGACTGTCTTGTGATCTCAACCTCAAGGATGAAGTCATCCACTAAGTCAACAGCAGGTCATCTTTGACTGGAAGAGGTGACACACACACACACACACACACACACACACACACACACACACTCACACACACAGATAATTTATTCAGTGATTAGTGGTTACTGTTCTAAAGCCATCTTGGTACTCCCCCACCAACATCATCAGATTTTGGGAGCTATAGAAAAGCATTTATTAATTCATACTTTGAAATTATTTTATGTGAGCTAAACATAAAAATGTAAAAAAATATATTCAGTAATTCCTGAAAGTATAATTTTTGGAAAGTCCTAATGTTACTGCCCCAGTATTTTATATTTATGAAATACATGTCGTTGAAACATTTAATTGAAATACTCCCAATATGGCCGACCGGTGTCTTCAAAGCCTCTCATTAGCCAATACATAGCACCAGCAATCTAGAGTTTATACACTGTGCATACAAAGGTATTTGGATACCCCTTCATTATAGTGGATTCGGCTATATCAAATGTTATTTGTCACATGCCGTTCAAGAATGCTGTTCAAGAAATAGAGTTAAGAAAATATTGACAAAATAAACTAAAACAAAATTAAACACCATAAAATAACTATACAGGCAGTACCGGTACCGAGTCAACAGTTTAGACTAAGTCATTTGTACATGTAGGTAGGGGTAAAATGACTATACATAGATGATTAACAGCGATTAGCAGCAGTGTAAAAACAAAGGGGGGGGGGGGGGGGGGGGGTTATGAATTTAAATAGTCTGGGTGGCCATTTGATTAATTGTTCAGCAATCTTATGGCTTGGGGGTAGAAGCTGCTATGGAGCCTTTTGGACCTATACGAAGATAGTTTGTTGACGATGTGGAACCCAAGGAACTTGAAACTCTCGACCCGTTCCACTACCGCCCCATCGATGTGAGTGGGTAGTGTTCGGCCCTCCTTTCCCTGTAGTCCACAAACAGCTCCTTTGTCTTGCTCATGTTGTTGTCATGGTACCACATTGCCAGATCTCTGATCTCCTCCCTATAGGCCGTCTTATCGTTGTTGGTGATCAGGCCTACCACTGTTGTGTCGTCACCAGACTTAATGATGGTGTTGGAGTCGTACTTGGCCACGCAGTCGTGGGTGAACAGGGAGTACAGGAGGGGACTAAGCATGCACCCCTGAGGGGCCCACGTGTTGAGGATCGGCGTGGCAGGTGTGTTGTTACCTACCCTTACCACCTGGGGAAAGCCTGTCATGAAGTCCAGGATCCAGTTGCAGAGGGAAGTGTTTAGTTGTAGTCAATGAACAGCATTCTCACATACAGTGCCTTGTGAAAGTATTCGGCCCCCTTGAACTTTGCGACCTTTTGCCACATTTCAGGCTTCAAACATAAAGATATAAAACTGTATTTTTTTGTGAAGAATCAACAACAAGTGGGACACAATCATGAAGTGGAACGACATTTATTGGATATTTCAAACTTTTTTAACAAATCAAAAACTGAAAAATTGGGCGTGCAAAATTATTCAGCCCCTTTACTTTCAGTGCAGCAAACTCTCTCCAGAAGTTCAGTGAGGATCTCTGAATGATCCAATGTTGACCTAAATGACTAATGATGATAAATACAATCCACCTGTGTGTAATCAAGTCTCCGTATAAATGCACCTGCACTGTGAGAGTCTCAGAGGTCCGTTAAAAGCGCAGAGAGCATCATGAAGAACAAGGAACACACCAGGCAGGTCCGAGATACTGTTGTGAAGAAGTTTAAAGCCGGATTTGGATACAAAAAGATTTCCCAAGCTTTAAACATCCCAATGAGCACTGTGCAAGCGATAATATTGAAATGGAAGGAGTATCAGACCACTGCAAATCTACCAAGACCTGGCCGTCCCTCTAAACTTTCAGCTCATACAAGGAGAAGACTGATCAGAGATGCAGCCAAGAGGCCCATGATCACTCTGGATGAACTGCAGAGATCTACAGCTGAGGTGGGAGACTCTGTCCATAGGACAATAATCAGTCGTATATTACACAAATCTGGCCTTTATGGAAGAGTGGAAGACTGGGAGACACCAAACATGTGGAAGAAGGTGCTCTGGTCAGATGAAACCAAAATTGAACTTTTTGGCAACAATGCAAAACGTTATGTTTGGCGTAAAAGCAACACAGCTGAACACACCATCCCCACTGTCAAACATGGTGGTGGCAGCATCATGGTTTGGGCCTGCTTTTCTTCAGCAGGGACAGGGAAGATGGTTAAAATTGATGGGAAGATGGATGGAGCCAAATACAGGACCATTCTGGAAGAAAACCTGATGGAGTCTGCAAAAGACCTGAGACTGGGACGGAGATTTGTCTTCCAACAAGACAATGATCCAAAACATAAAGCAAAATCTACAATGGAATGGTTCAAAAATAAACATATCCAGGTGTTAGAATGGCCAAGTCAAAGTCCAGACCTGAATCCAATCAAGAATCTTGATGTGGAAAGAACTGAAAACTGCTGTTCACAAATGCTCTCCATCCAACCTCACTGAGCTCGAGCTGTTTTGCAAGGAGGAATGGGAAAAAATGTCAGTCTCTCGATGTGCAAAACTGATAGACATACCCCAAGCGACTTACAGCTGTAATCGCAGCAAAAGGTGGCGCTACAAAGTATTAACTTAAGGGGGCTGAATAATTTTGCACGCCCAATTTTTCAGTTTTTGATTTGTTAAAAAAGTTTGAAATATCCAATAAATGTCGTTCCACTTCATGATTGTGTCCCACTTGTTGTTGATTCTTCACAAAAAAATACAGTTTTATATCTTTATGTTTGAAGCCTGAAATGTGGCAAAAGGTCGCAAAGTTCAAGGGGGCCGAATACTTTCGCAAGGCACTGTATCTCCAATTCCACATCCCAACCCTCAGCCCATCCCATCTATCTCTGTTGGCCACCCTCAGCCCATCTATCTGTGTTGGCCACCCTCAGCCCATCCCATCTATCTCTGTTGGCCCCCCTCAGCCCATCCCATCTATCTCTGTTGGCCACCCTCAGCCCATCTATCTGTGTTGGCCACCCTCAGCCCATCCCATCTATCTCTGTTGGCCCCCCTCAGCCCATCCCATCTATTTCTGTTGGCCACCCTCAGCCCATCCCATCTATCTCTGTTGGCCCACCTCAGCCCATCCCATCTATCTCTGTTGGCCACCCTCAGCCCATCCCATCTATCTCTGCTGGTCACACTCAGCCCATCCCATCTATCTCTGTTGGACACCCTCAGCCCATCCCATCTATCTCTGCTGGTCACCCTCAGCCCATCCCATCTATCTCTGTTGGCCACCCTCAGCCCATCCCATCTATCTGTGTTGGCCACCCTCAGCCCATCCCATCTATCTCTGTTGGCCCCCCTCAGCCCATCCCATCTATCTCTGTTGGCCACCCTCAGCCCATACCATCTATCTCTGTTGGCCCCCCTCAGCCCATTCCATCTATCTCTGTTGGCCACCCTCAGCCAGCCCATCTATCTCTGTTGGCCACCCTCAGCCAGCCCATCTATCTCTGCTGGTCACCCTCAGCCCATCCCATCTATCTCTGTTGGCCACCCTCAGACCATCCCATCTATCTCTGTTGGCCACCCTCAGCCCATACCATCTATCTCTGTTGGCCCCCCTCAGCCCATTCCATCTATCTCTGTTGGCCACCCTCAGCCAGCCCATCTATCTCTGTTGGCCACCCTCAGCCAGCCCATCTATCTCTGCTGGTCACCCTCAGCCCATCCCATCTATCTGTGTTGGCCACCCTCAGCCCATCCCATCTATCTCTGTTGGCCCCCCTCAGCCCATCCCATCTATCTCTGTTGGCCACCCTCAGCCCATACCATCTATCTCTGTTGGCCCCCCTCAGCCCATTCCATCTATCTCTGTTGGCCACCCTCAGCCAGCCCATCTATCTCTGCTGGTCACTCTCAGCCCATCCCATCTATCTCTGTTGGCCACCCTCAGACCATCCCATCTATCTCTGCTGACCACCCTCAGCCCATCCCATCTATCTCTGTTGGCCACCCTCTTCGGGTTTCTATGCAACACATATCTTTCAACTATGCTGTGATGTTACAGTTTCGATCTATCTAATCAAATAGAATCCACAGATTGCGAATTGAAGATAAATACTTTTACTAAGAGTATTAGTGTATTATTAATGGACTGACCCGGTCTCTCCAGATCTCCTAACAGTACTATTTCTAGGGTCAATTTTAGATCAATGTTATGCATTTTCAGCCATTCCTGAACCTGAGACCAGAAGCAGGCTACCTGAGGGCAACACCAAAATAAATGGTCTATTGATTCTGTATCCTCACAACAAAATCTGCAGAGCTTCGATGATTTTATGCCCCAAATATTAAACATTTTGTTGGTGGCAAGAATTCTATCTAATAATTGAATCTTGAATCTTGCGTTGTTTAATATATCAACTATATCAATATACCATGGAATCGGTACGTCCAACATCTCTTCCCAACATTTAGGAATGTGATTGTTACGCAACAGGACATTTCATCTGAGCTGCCCTCACACTGAATTCAGCTGCTGAGAGGGGGTGGGCGCTAGACTACCACACTGCAGGGACAGGACAACAAAGCCTCTCGTTCAGGAAAAGGTAAGAGAAGGAGAGGAAGTCACGTAGCAAGGGGTGAAGAGTCGGCAGGTTGTCGTTCTTAACTGTGTGTCTTTAGCCTTCATTCTGGACCTGGTTGGACCTGCTTTCTTTACCTTGACAAACAACTTGTGGAATAAAATCCTGTTTGTTATTTTTAAGTTGTAATTGATTATATATCGACCCCCAGATCCTACATGAAGGGGTTGATTTGAATTTGGGGCATTCCTCTAGTCCCAAGTCTGTAACACTGTGTTGTTGTGTGAATCGTTTTAGAATCGCTTCGCCTAGATTTATTCTTAAACAGACAAAGCCCCAAGCATCATTAAATGGTAGGGAAATCAATGAATCATCGTCATTTTGCCCAAGAATTTGATTTTATTTGTATCACAAGAAAACGCAACAGCAATAATGTGTATGTGTGTGTGTGTGTGTGTGTGTGTGTGTGTGTGTGTGTGTGTGTGTGTGTGTGTGTGTGTGTGTGTGTGTGTGTGTGTGTGTGTGTGTGTGTGTGTGTGTGTGTGTGTGTGTGTGTGTGTCTCTGTGTGTGTGTGTCTCTGTGTGTGTGTGTGTGTGTGTGTGTGTCTGTGTGTGTGTCTCTGTGTGTGTGTGTGTGTGTGTCTCTGTGTGTGTGTGTGTGTGTGTGTCTCTGTGTGTGTGTGTCTCTCTGTGTGTGTGTGTGTGTCTCTGTGTGTGTGTCTCTGTGTCTGTGTGTGTGTGTGTGTGTCTGTGCCCGCTGTGCAGGGCCAGGAGGGAACAGATTTAGCAGTGGAGGTGGAGAAGGGATGAGAGCATTAAGCCTGATAAGCGGGTTGCGAATAACAGGCCCCAGGAACGGGACTGCACTAGACCGGCCAAAACCGTTAAGAGACAGAGAGAGAGATGGAGAGAGAAAGATAGAGTTAACAACCTCAGTGCTACCGTTATTGAGATCAAATGCTAATGCCTTGGTCAGTACCATCGAGACCATGACTCTATTGTCATGGTTAGATTGTGGACAGAGAATCAGGAGGCCGGCAGATTAAACAGTTTCTGCCTCTCTTGTTCTGTCGTTTATTCGTTCGTTCTCTCTCTCTACTCCCCCTTTCATCCAGATGTCAGCTCAGCTAGCCTCCAGATGGGGGGGGGCATCCCCTCCCATAGCAGAGTGGTGCTTTCTACACACACACACACACACACACACACACACACAAACACACGCACACCGCCCAGCGTGGCTGTGTTTTTCTCCCTCCTATATGGCAGGATTAGTGATCCACATTAATGCCTGTCTCCGCCCCTGTCGGCCTCCTGCCACGTCATTGGCTGCTCCTCTCAGGACCACCGCTGATTGTAGATCCCCGTGGCGACGACCGGGGAGGGGGGGTTCCACTCTCGCTGTGGCAATGGGGAGGCGACCACTCATCAAATCGCCGACCAGCTGGAGCAAAATAATAATAATTGGGAGAAAAATAAGCATTGTGATGGAAAGAGACGACAACAACAACAACAACAAGGGATTAACCGTGGGCTCCAACTGAGCAATCAGGAAGTCTGTTTAAAACTGCACCAAAAAACACACACCCAGTTTCTCTCTCCCTCTCCTCAGTGCTAAGCTGCTGGTCAGAGTGGACAGCTGTTCAAAAACTAGGAGGATGGAGATGCATACAAAATGAAAAATAGCCCTCGGGACTCGGGTGAAAGACGCATTCTACATCCTCTTGTTTTTCAATGCCGCCTTCCTGTATTTGTTTTGAAGATGAGGCAATAAGGTAAGCCGGACATAGGGATGCTGTGAAAATAGAACGACTGAGCGAGAAGAGGGAGAACTAGTGCAGCATGCGTCAGCTCTGAGGCATTGACCAATGAACAAGCAGCGTGCGACAGAAAGAGAGAGGGAGACGGACGGTGACAGCCTGTGATGCGAGGAGGAAAGCGAGAGAGCGAAGAGCAGGACTGGAAGGTCATTTAGAAGAGATGGAAATAAACGAGGATCCGCCACCCTTTGACGACACCTGTCTACAAGGCTATCCTCAACACCAATCAACAACATAGCTGGACTCCTGCTACATCCACATATAGGGGAAACCCTCCACAGAACCTGACTCAACCTGCCAACCAGCCAATACATTCCCAGAGGAATGTTCATTGTGAAGAGGACAATCCTACCGCTCCTGTCCTTTTCTTAGTGTACCTAATCAAAAAAACTTGGTCACTTGTTATGGCTGGCTGACCACAACATCCCCTTTTTGAATGAAACCCAAGAACTGTCTACAGAAAAGAAGAAGGGGATATCTTTGACTGCTACGACGAGGAATAGCCTGTCTGTTGTTCGCCAGAACACACACTGGATTGGTGATTCTCAGCCCAAGGTGGACCAGGAAACCACTGGACTGAGGCTATTGGAGAGATGGCTGACTGACGGTGTTGGACTTTGCCATGGGAGAGATGGCTGACTGACTGACTGACTGACTGACTGACGGTGTTGGACTTTGCCATGGGAGAGATGACTGACTGACGGTGTTGGACTTTGCCATGGGAGAGATGGCTGAGTACCAGCGACTGGATGAGACATCGGACTACCAGCGACTGCCCAGCGTTGACGAGGAGGTAGTTCACTTCACACCCACACCGATCATGGAGCGATGGTCACTTTGTTTTCTGACAACACTGCTGCCTAATTACTCATCAGTAGAGAACACGAGGCCTTCATTATGACATGGCAGGAAGTGTGTGTGTGTTTTCAAGTCCTGTATTCTATTACTTATGAGTCATTATTTGGATTGTAGGTGAAAGTATTGTAAGTATTTCAAGTCGACTGATTTTAAAGAAATGCTTTCAGATCTCTGTTCATGTGATAGTATCTTGTTGAAGTCTAGTGCTTTTGTATTTAACCCTGAATATAAAGAACGCCACCAGGCTAATGTATCGTGTGTGTGTGTGTGTGTGTGTGTTCCAGGTACCCATCTGGCAGTATAGTTGTTGTCATCTACCATTCATTCAACAGATGCAGTGATTGTGGCTAGGCTAGGCTAGGCTATGCATAGCTATATTTTTTGTGTCTATCTGTTATGGTCTGTGTGTCTGCTCAACCCTTCAGATCATGACTGTCACTTTTTCTCTGTCTCGCACACACACACACACACACACACACACACACACACACACACAGCCCACGTTATTGAATGCGGAACCATGAGGTCATTGATGAAGTGCTGCTGAATGACTTTTGTGTTGGGACGCACCCACACCCTCCTCTGTACCCTCTCTCTCCATCCATCCCTCTCTCCTTTTCTTTCCCTCCTTTCTCACTAGTGTGATATGCAGTCATTAGAGGGTTGTCTGTCTCTCTGAGGAGGTAGCCATGTCTCTGTGCTGACAGAGTAGCCTGTTCTGTTAGGTCAGGGGAGGTGGTAGCCATGTCTCTGTGCTGACAGAGTAGCCTGTTCTGTTAGATCAGGGAAGGTGGTAGCCATGTCTCTGTGCTGACAGAGTAGTCTGTTCTGTTAGGTCAGGGGAGGAGGTAGCCATGTCTCTGTGCTGACAGAGTAGCCTGTTCTGTTAGGTCAGGGGAGGAGGTAGCCATGTCTCTGTGCTGACAGAGTAGTCTGTTCTGTTAGGTCAGGGGAGGAGGTAGCCATGTCTCTGTGCTGACAGAGTAGTCTGTTCTGTTAGGTCAGGGGAGGAGGTAGCCATGTCTCTGTGCTGACAGAGTAGCCTGTTCTGTTAGGTCAGGGGAGGAGGTAGCCATGTCTCTGTGCTGACAGAGTAGTCTGTTCTGTTAGGTCAGGGGAGGAGGTAGCCATGTCTCTGTGCTGACAGAGTAGCCTGTTCTGTTAGGTCAGGGGAGGAGGTAGCCATGTCTCTGTGCTGACAGAGTAGCCTGTTCTGTTAGGTCAGGGGAGGAGGTAGCCATGTCTCTGTGCTGACAGAGTAGCCTGTTCTGTTAGGTCAGGGGAGGAGGTAGCCATGTCTCTGTGCTGACAGAGTCAGGTTTTTCATCTCCTGTACATTACCCAGCGTGTGTTTTGTCTTTATTCTTCTCTTTCTTGTAGGTATGTCCAGTCCTGTAGTGTACAGTCCAGTCCTGTAGTGTACAGTCCAGTCCATTATACTACAGTCCAGTCCAGTCCACTACAGTCCAGTCCACTACACTACACTACAGTCCACTACACTACAGTGCACTACAGTCCAGTCCACTATACTACAGTCCACTACACTACACTACAGTCCACTACAGTCCACTACACTACAGTGCACTACAGTCCAGTCCACTATACTACAGTCTAGTCCACTATACTACAGTCCAGTCCACTATACTACAGTCCACTACACTACAGTGCACTACAGTCCAGTCCACCATACTACAGTCCAGTCCACTATACTACAGTCCAGTCCACTATACTACAGTCCACTACACTACAGTGCACTACAGTCCAGTCCACCATACTACAGTCCAGTCCACTATACTTCAGTCCAGTCCACTATTCTACAGTCCAGTCCACTATACTACAGTCCAGTCCACTATACTACAGTACACTACAGTCCAGTCCACTATACTACAGTCCAGTCCACTATACTACAGTCCAGTACACTACACTCCAGTACACTACACTTCAGTCCAGTATACTACACTACAGTCCACTACACTAGGTCCACTACACTACACTACAGTCCACTACACTACATTCCAGTCCATTCCACTACACTACATTCCAGTCCACTACAGTCCAGTCCACTACATTTCAGTCCAGTCCACGACATACTTTGCAAAGAAGCCAGGTGTGTGTGTATGTTCTGTGACCAGTATGTTGGTCCTCTGGTGTGTATGAATGTGTGTGGCCTTGGGTTGACGTTGCAGTTTTCTGAGCAGCGAAGGTGATTCGGGGGATGCAGGGCTGCTCACACAGTTGCAGCTTTCTGCTTTCTGCAGCATTTCTCTCCCCTTACACAGCAGGCTGCTGTTACCTCATGAACTGGAGAGGGAGAGAGGGAGGGAGAGAGGGATGGAGTGGGAGAGAGGGATATAGAGAGAGGGGAGGGTGGAGAGGGGGAGAGAGAGGAGGTTGGGGAGAGAGATGAGGTTGGGGAGAGAGAGAGGGGAAGGTGGGTGGGAAGAGGTAGGGAAGGGAGGGTGGATGGGAAGAGGGAGGGAGGGGAGGGTGGATGGGAAGAGGGAGGGAGGGGAGGGTGGATGGGAAGAGGGAGGGAGGGGAGGGTGGATGGGAAGAGGGAGGGAGGGAGGGAGGGAGGGAGGGAGGGAGGGAGGGAGGGAGGGAGGGAGGGAGGGTGGATGGGAAGAGGGAGGGAGGGAGGGTGGGTGGGAAGAGGGAGGGTGGGAAGAGTGAGGGAGAGAGGGGAGGGTGGGAGAGAGAGGGGAGGGTGAGAAGAGGAAGGGAGGGAGGGAGAGAGCGAGGGATGTAGGGAGAGAGCGAGGGATGTAGGGGGAGAGAGGGTGAAGGATGTAGGGTGATGGAAGGATGGAGAGATGGGAAGGATGGAGAGATGGAGAGAGAGCGATGGAGAGGGAGAGAGAGAGAGGGAAAGAGAGAGATGGAGAGAGAGACATGGAAAGAGAGAGATGGAGAGAGAGAGATGGAAAGAGAGCGATGGAGAGAGAGCGATGGAGAGAGAGAGGTGGAGAGAGAGCGATGGAGAGAGAGAGGTGGAGAGAGAGAGAGGGAAAGAGAGAGATGGAGAGAGAGACATGGAAAGAGAGAGATGGAGAGAGAGAGATGGAAAGAGAGCGATGGAGAGAGAGAGGTGGAGAGAGAGAGAGGGAGAGAGAGAGGTGGAGAGAGAGAGAGGGAAAGAGAGAGATGGAGAGAGAGTTGTTTTCTTTTGAACAGGTACTGTATATGAATGAACCTAGCTATAAATAATGAATCACTGAAGCTCTCAGCTTTTCTCCCCCAGGAGGGTTGTGTGGAGATCACTTGGCTGGCTGGTTGACTGGCTGGCTGGCTGACTGGCTGGTTGACTGGCTGTTTGGCTGGGCATTATTTGCAGCCTACTGTTTTGTCCTCCAAGCCCCAACAACTATGTCTTGTTTACACCAGTGATCCCTCTCTCCAGCATACTGCGCTATGTGCGCCATTCGTTTTCCTCTGGCTAAAAAAAACATTGAATTATGGAAAAAATACTGTCAAACTCTCAATACTCTGCAGCACAATTTTTCTCTGACTTTGTTTATGCGAAGGCGGTGATTGATTGTGCTAAGTAACATTTTTGCAACATTGTTTCTTATTGGACAAGGTCAGTTGTTTCACCATTTTTTTATTTCATTTTGTGCCAACTGAACATTACCCAGTTCTCTGCCACAGTGCTGGTCAGGGATGGAAGGACAGGAGGGGGGGGGTGATTATGCAGTAAGTCAAGCCCCTTGCTTAAAGTGGCATTGAAAAAGGGGACTCATAGGCGCTGTGATGTGTGGCATTAGGTTGGGAGTCCCACTCTCTGCCAAAGCTCCATCAATCCCCTTGTGCTGGGGACAGTAAAAGGCCACAGTTTTGTCACAATATAACACAGGTTTTGAGGGAGCATGCACTTGGCATGCTGACTGCAGGAATGTCCACCAGAGCTGTAGCCAGATAATTGAATGTTGATTTCACTACCATAAGCCGCCTCCAACGTTGTTTTAGAGAATTTGGCAGTACGTCCAACCGGCCTCACAACCACAGACCACTTGAATGGCGTTGTGTGGGCGAGCAGTTTGCTGATGTCAGCGTTATGAACAGGGTGCCCCATGGTGACAGTGGGGTTCTGAAATGGGCAGGCATAAGCTACGGACAATGAACACACAGTAGTGCATGGGTAAAATCACCGGGGAAACCAATCAAAAAATGTTGCTCTACGACCCCCCCACAAGCTTTATGGGACTCGTCTGAATTTGCTACCGCCGATGTGCCAACTTCTGTCTGTAGTGTTTGAACTCGTGATGTGCTCTTCGCAAACTATCCGTTCTTTTTCAAACGACTCATTTTACTAACTCGAGAGTTATGATTCGTTTTTCTGAGTGACTTGTTAATTTTAGTTGTTTGTTTGACCTGCTTGTGCTGGCCGCAATGAGTCCTGCAGCAGGACTAATACACTCTCCTCCGGCTCAGCGGCTCCAGAGAAGTGCTCTGACCACCAACTGTCTGTCATATGTTCCCACCATGCACCAACTAACTGTCTGTCATATGTTCCCACCATGCACCAACTGTCTGTCATATGTTCCCACCATGCACCAACTGTCTGTCATATGTTCCCACCATGCACCAACTGTCTGTCATATGTTCCCACCATGCACCAACTGTCTGTCATATGTTCCCACCATGCACCAACTGTCTGTCATATGATCCCACCATGCACCAACTGTCTGTCATATGTTCCCACCATGCACCAACTGTCTGTCATATGTTCCCACCATGCACCAACTGTCTGTCATATGTTCCCACCATGCACCAACTGTCTGTCATATGATCCCACCATGCACCAACTGTCTGTCATATGTTCCCACCATGCACCAACTGTCTGTCATATGTTCCCACCATGCACCAACTGTCTGTCATATGTTCCCACCATGCACCAACTGTCTGTCATATGTTCCCACCATGCACCAACTGTCTGTCATATGTTCCCACCATGCACCAACTGTCTGTCATATGTTCCCACCATGCACCAACTGTCTGTCATATGTTCCCACCATGCACCAACTGTCTGTCATATGTTCCCACCATGCACCAACTGTCTGTCATATGTTCCCACCATGCACCAACTGTCTGTCATATGATCCCACCATGCACCAACTGTCTGTCATATGATCCCACCATGCACCAACTGTCTGTCATATGATCCCACCATGCACCAACTGTCTGTCATATGATCCCACCATGCACCAACTGTCTGTCATATGATCCCACCATGCACCAACTGTCTGTCATATGTTCCCACCATGCACCAACTGTCTGTCATATGATCCCACCATGCACCAACTGTCTGTCATATGATCCCACCATGCACCAACTGTCTGTCATATGATCCCACCATGCACCAACTGTCTGTCATATGATCCCACCATGCACCAACTGTCTGTCATATGTTCCCACCATGCACCAACTGTCTGTCATATCTGACATAAGGTAAATAGATCAGGGTCATAGAGAAGAAAACTCCATGTTTAGGACTGATGATTGATCACATGGTGGAAGAATAAATTCAATGAATTGATTATTGAATGTTATGATTAAAAGAGCTTTGTAGAACTAAAACATGCACAGTCTCTGGTCAACAAACTCAAACTGGAGAAAGAATCGTTTGAGACGGTGCAGTTCACGAACGATATTGTGCTTTTCACCCTTACAGCAGTCAAGCACCTCAAATGCCACACCTAGACCTCGTTTCGAATGTATCAAGAAATAATCGTATTTATATGTTTAGCAATTAAACAAAATTTACATTTTTAAAGCACACGTCTACAAGACTGAGTCACAAATGGCAGCTCCAATAAGCCTCCTATGGTGAACAAGAGGCTTGTAGAATCATGACTCTTGAGTTTTCAGTTCATCGCTAGGGGGTCCTGCATGCTCTGGTATTACTGAATCAAATGAATGGAATCAGTCGAAAGATTCGTTCTTTTAACTGAACGAGTCAAAAAAGATCTGAGTCAGTAAAAAGACTTCCCATCACTAGTCAGAAACGGTCTGGCCTACACACTAATATGACCCCACCAGAGTCAAAAAAGATCTGAGTCAGTAAAAAAGACTTCCCATCTCTTGTCAGAAACGGTCTGGCCTACAAACTAATATGACCCCACCAGAGTCAAAAAAGATCTGAGTCAGTAAAAAGACTTCCCATCACTAGTCAGAAACGGTCTGGCCTACAAACTAATATGACCCCACCATTGGGGAAGGAAAGCTCTCTTTGTCCTGTCATGATGATCAGGAGCCAGATGCAGGACATCCGCTCGCTCTCTTACGAGCTGTGAATCCACAACACAAAGAATTCCATCTATTTTAATGAACACAACAAGGACATGTCACTTTCAGTGTGAGTACCAGTTTGGAATGAAAACTTATTGAAAATATATGAGACCAACTAACCAACAAGAACTATCAAGGAAACATCGCGGGATGTTTTGGCTCCCCTGTTGTGTTTCTTCGACCCAGAGAAGATGGAGAAAAGTGTAGATGGAGTCTGACCCTCCTCTCCAACGGCTGTCATCACCCCAATGTTCCAGAAACATTGCAAAAACATTCCATTCGCGTTAGCCGAGCAGTATCGCTAAACGGCACCGGCTGGATCCTCCTCGGACATTCCTCCTTTAACTAGTGCTGGTGAAAAAGCAAACAGCCTGCCATTGAAGGGGAGAAAAGCAGCTGGTTTGGATTTATTTATAGTCTGCACAGATAACATTTTTTGAGGGTTAGCAGGCAGGAAATACAGCCAACATCAAATAAAGAACATACTGTCGGCCCGAAAGCCGTGAGGGAATAGAGAGACTGTAGGGAGGAATGAATGAGAGAGGAAGAGAGAGGCAGAGGAAGAGAGCAGAAGAGAGAGGGAGATGGGTGCTGGGTTAGACAGACAGGGTGTAAATGTGGTGGGGACAGCAAACAAGTGGGGGGAGAGAGGCAAGAGAAGGGCTGACTATATCAGAGGGAGAGAGGGGAGGAGAGAGTCATTGAGCGAGGGGGTGAGAGATTCAGTCAGAGAGCTGTAAGAGTTATTAAAGTAGATGGTAACAAGAGAGAGTAGCAGCAGTGTAAAAGACGTGGGGGGGGGGGGGGGGGGGCGTGGCAATCCAAATAGTCTGTGTAGCCATTTCATTACATGTTCAGGAGTCTTATGGCTTGGGGATAGAAACTGTTTAGAAGCCTCTTGGACATAGACTTGGCGCTCCGGTACCGCTTGCCGTGCGGTAGCAGAGAGAACAGTCTATGACTAGGGTGGCTGGGGTCTTTGACAATTTTTAGGGCCTTCCTGATATAGAGGTCCTGGATGGCAGGAGGCTCGGCCCCAGTGATGTACAGGTGCCTAGAGCCTTGCGGTCGGAGGCCAAGCAGTTTCCATACCAGGCAGTGATGGTGCAGCTGTAGAACCTTTTGAGGATCTGAGGACCCATGCCAAATCTTTTCATTCTCCTGAGGGGGAATAGGTTTTGTCGTGCCCTCTTCACAATTGTCTTGGTGTGCTTGGACCATGTTAGTTTGTTGGTGATGTGGACACCAAGGAACTTGAAGCTCTCAACCTGCTCCACTGCAGCCCCGTTGATGGGAATGGAGGTGTGCTCGGTCCTCCTTTTCCTGTAGTCCACAATCATCTCCTTTGTCTTGATCAAGTTGAGGGAGAGGTTGTTGTCATTGCACCACACGGCCAGGCCTCTGACCTCCTCCCTATAGGCTGCCTCATCGTTGTCTGTGATCAGGCCAACCACTGTTGTGTCATCGGCACAATCGTGCCTGGCCGTGTTGGAATCGTGCCTGGCCGTGCAGTCCTGAGTGAACAGGGAGTACAGGAGGGGACTCAGCACGCACCCCTGAGGGGCCCCTCTGTTGAGGAACAGCATAGAGGATGTGTTGTTACCTACCCTTACCACCTGGGGGCGGCCCATCAGGAAGTCCAGGATCCAGTTGCAGAGGGAGGTGTTTAGTCCCAGGGTCCTTAGCTTATTGATGAGCTTTGAGAGCACTATGGTGTTGAACGCTGAGCTGTAGTCAATGAACAGCATTCTCACATAGGTGTTCCTTTTGTCCAGGTGTGAAAGGGCAGTGTGGAGTGCAATAAAGATGGCATCATCTGTGGATCTGTTGGGGCAGTATGCAAAATGGGAATGGGTCTAGGGTTTCTGGGATGATGGTGTTGATGTGAGCCATGACCAGCCTTTCAAAGCACTTCATGGCTACAGACGTGAGTGCTACGGATCGGTAGTCATTTAGGCAGGTTACCTTAGTGTTCTTGGGCACAGGCACTATGGTGGTCTGCTTAAAACATGTAGGTATTACAGACTCGGACAGGGAGATGTTGAAAATGTCAGCGAAGACACTTGCCAGTTGGTCCGCTCATGCTCTGAGTACACGTCCTCGTAATCCGTCTGGCCCCGGTTCCTTGTGAATGTTGACCTGTGTGTTCTAGTGGGTCTGGGCAGGTGTGATGTAGTTAATGGAGATGGGGGTGTGTTCTAGTGGGTCTGGGCAGGTGTGATGTAGTTAATGGAGATGGAGGTGTGTTCTAGTGGGTCTGGGCAGGTGTGATGTAGTTAATGGAGATGGAGGTGTGTTCTAGTGGGTCTGGGCAGGTGTGATGTAGTTAATGGAGATGGGGGTGTGCTCTAGTAGGTCTGGGCAGGTGTGATGTAGTTCATGGAGATGAGCTGTGTTCTAGTGGGTCTGGGCAGGTGTGATGTAGTTAATGGAGATGGGGGTGTGTTCTAGTGGGTCTGGGCAGGTGTGATGTAGTTAATGGAGATGGAGGTGTGTTCTAGTGGGTCTGGGCAGGTGTGATGTAGTTAATGGAGATGGGGGTGTGTTCTAGTGGGTCTGGGCAGGTGTGATGTAGTTAATGGAGATGGGGGTGTGTTCTAGTGGGTCTGGGCAGGTGTGATGTAGTTAATGGAGATGGGGGTGTGTTCTAGTGGGTCTGGGCAGGTGTGATATAGTTGATGTTTGTATGTGTATGTTTTGTATTGTTTATAACATATAAAACTAAATAGAAAGGAATGTAGTATGGTAACATGCTGCACATGACATCAGACTTTCACAGCACCTTACTGGTTTTGGCTGACAGATGTTTGGTAGTTGTCCTATCCCTCCCTGCCAATTGGGAAAATGTAGAAAATGTTTTTCTGACTAAATGAGGTAAATGCTGTAAATTTAAGTGGACTTTATGTATTTTGAAAGATGAGACGTTAAGGATTATGATTTCATACAAGACAGCAAACAACACCCGGGAGTCCAAATGTGCCCGTCACATTTCCATATCATTAAACTCATGTCATTTACATTGCCAATGTTCCTGATCACTATGTTTGATGTACAGTTACAAGATGACATGGTGTCATACCCTGGGTCATTCTATATATAGCAGAATATACTCAGGTCTCCTTTCTATCCGCACCAAAATTACAATCTGTTTCCATTGAATTGTGAAAAGCCTAACACTGTAAGATCATATTTTTTTATAACTTAGCTAGTCTTGTTGGCAATAGAAAAAAGCTTTCAAATGATACCCGGCTGACCCAGAGTGTGATTTTATAATGGACCGTTTTTGGATTGCGTAAACAACAGTAATTGTGTAACGGCGGGGGATGCAGGTTTGTGTTCTTAACTAAACAACTACAAGTGTGCTTGCTCTAGTTCCTCAACTGCACTGCTAGGAAAGAGCGCTCAAAAAAACACCTTTATAGTTGAAGACTCTTCTTTGAGTCATAAAAGTGCATTGAAAATGCACACTTTAGGGAGGTGTGTGTGTGTGTGTGTGTGTGGCCACTTGGAGACACCAGTTAGTCCTCTGCCTCAACCTCTTGTCATTCTCTTATGTTGCACCTACAACACATTGTCCAGGAATATTGTCATCATGTTACTCAAAGTATCCAGAGGATTTTCAGATGTCGTTAATGTGGCAGTGAATGTAAAATACAGATCAAATCAACAGTGCAATGTTTGGATTCAGTCTCGTCAGGTGAACTCTTGTCCTCAAATTTGGTCTAATCCTTTTCCCATAATTGCCAAACTTTCCCCTTTCAATTGTTACCATGTTTATGCATGTACTTTTCATATTCCTTCTGTAAGAAACATTTCAATGTATCCCTATCCATGTAGTTATAGGGCAATTCCCACCAGTTTAAAGGGTTGAGATCCTAACATACTGTAAGTAGGGGGTGCACAGGAAACGAGTTCTCCATCCTGCAGTTCAATCTGACCTCAAATCTGAACTCAAATGTTCCTTCAGCCGAATACCATGGAGCCTCTGTCCTCGACACGGAGCACTTCCTTGTCCGTCTTCGAGAGGGAGGGAGGGAGGACAGGGAGAGAACATGGGGTAGAGGGAGGTAGGAAAGGGAGAGAACATGGGGTAGAGGGAGGGAGGACAGGGAGAGAACATGGGGTAGAGGGAGGGAGGACAGGGAGAGAACATGGGGTAGAGGGAGGGAGGACAGGGAGAGAACATGGGGTAGAGGGAGGGAGGACAGGGAGAGAACATGGGGTAGAGGGAGGGAGGTAGGAAAGGGAGAGAACATGGGGTAGAGGGAGGGAGGTAGGAAAGGGAGAGAACATGGGGTAGAGGGAGGTAGGAAAGGGAGAGAACATGGGGTAGAGGGAGGGAGGGAGGACAGGGAGAGAACATGGGGTAGAGGGAGGGAGGGAGGTAGGAAAGGGAGAGAACATGGGGTAGAGGGAGGGAGGACAGGGAGAGAACATGGGGTAGAGGGAGGGAGGTAGGACAGGGAGATAACATGGGGTAGAGGGAGGGAGGTAGGAAAGGGAGAGAACATGGGGTAGAGGGAGGGAGGTAGGACAGGGAGAGAACATGGGGTAGAGGGAGGGAGGACAGGGAGAGAACATGGGGTAGAGGGAGGGAGGTAGGACAGGGAGAGAACATGGGGTAGAGGGAGGGAGGTAGGAAAGGGAGAGAACATGGGGTAGAGGGAGATGGAAAGGAGAGAAAAAGAGGGTGGAAGAAAAGTGAAACAGGCAGAGAGACTGAAAGGGAGAAAGAAGAACGAGGGGTAAACGAGGCAGAGGGGGAATACCAGGAATCACCAAGCTGACTGAGCCAAGCCATCCAGCAAGTGAGAAAAAGGAGAGGCAGGAGAGAGAGGGAGGAGAGAGAGGCAGGAGAGAGAGGCAGGAGAGAGAGGGAGGAGAGAGAGGCAGGAGAGAGAGGCAGGAGAGAGAGGCAGGAGAGAGAGGGAGGAGAGAGAGGGAGGAGAGAGAGGCAGGAGAGAGAAGGGGGAGAGAGAGGGAGGAGAGGCAGGAGAGAGAGGGAGGAGAGAGAGGCAGGAGAGAGAGAGAGGAGAGAGAGGCAGGAGAGAGAGGGAGGAGAGAGAGTCCGAGACAGAATTATTTGCCAGCTTTGCTCAAAACAGAAGGAATAGATCGTCCTTCCAGTGCACACACTGATGTGCACCACAAGCAAATACACAAACTCACTCACTAAAATACCATACCACACATACAGATACACTCTGTGAGTCATCACGCCGCGGTCCTCCACTTTTCGCTCTGCCCGACCTGGCAGCTCTGAGTGAATCTAGGCGAAAACCAAGTCGCTGCTATTTTTAGCCCCACGATGGTGGGGATGGATAAACGAATGGACAGGAGCTGGGCACACGGAGGAGGGTAGAGAAGAGGGCAGGAACTGGGCAGCATTGGGCTATACCTCAGCCAACTTCGCAAAGCTGCTAGAGAAACTGACACAGTAACAATTCCTCTGGAGTTATCCTTCTCACAAATTAACAGTTCCTCTGGATTTATCCTTCTCACAAATTAACAGTTCCTCTGGATTTATCCTTCTCACAAATTAACAGTTCCTCTGGATTTATCCTTCTCACAAATTAACAGTTCCTCTGGATTTATCCTTCTCACAAATTAACAGTTCCTCTGGATTTATCCTTCTCATTTGACCATTTGTTAGGTTTCTTTAGATTGTTCCTGTGTTATGTCCCGTGATGGAATGTAGCCTGGCTACAAGAGCTCTTGAAGTTTTCCTTTTCCCAGGATTGGGAACGGGGTCGTTGGAGCGCTCTCTCAGCGTTCCCTCTCCGGGGAATCTTGTTGCTCTGATACTGTCAAGCCACAGAAGCAGGTGTCTCTGAAGATTTAAAAAAAATACTCTCTCTCACACAGAATTCGGGATGCGGCGTTTCGACAAGCTCATAATGTCGTTCCCTTTCCTGGCACACTTCCATGTGTACAGAGTAAGCCTACTCGTTTCGTCTCGTTGACAAGTTGTTACGGTGATGTCATTGAATGAATAGGTATGGTGGTGGCTGGTCTGGCAATAACACCATAAGTAAAGTACTTCTGTCAAGGTGGAGGAATTTCGGTGAAGATTAGGTTCTTCAAATGAAAGACTTGTGGGTCGCCTATGCTTGAATGGATCTATCCTATGCCCAAAATGTACACATCTCACATGTTGCTCAACCTGTCCACACCCACTAACCTTTTTGATATGTAAGATCACTTAACATTTCTAAGCCAGATTTCAGTTGCAATCATGTTTTTAGTTCGAAGCCAGACAACCGTTGGTTTCCTCCTGGAATTCGTTCATATTCTGAACGTAGGTTGGTCTCACTGCTCACAGTGTTACGGATAGTAGCTCATATCCCGCTGAAGGTCTTATTGAGGATACGTTGTTTACATGCAGCGTTGATATCCGGCTCATGAGTATCCCTGTAGCCATGAATAAACAGAATATTTAGAATGTAAGTATATGGGTTAAATGGAATAGTTAGTGAAATATGGACACTAACTGTTGGTCTATATATAACCTCTCACATGTAATATAATACTAACTGTAGGTCTATAACCCCTCACATGTACGATAATATTAATGCCTGCAGAATTATGCATGTCTTGCAGTGAAATTATACAACAAATACAATATTGCCTCGGGAACTGGAGTGGAGAAATATGATTTCTTTCTTTCAGGATCTCTTGAGAAAATATGAATGTGATGTGTTATCTTTGACACTGTTCTGCAAACAGACAGTATTCCAACCACGTAAAATAAATGCCCAAGACATACTAAAGTCTTTTCAGAAACCTGTTTCATTGTTTGTTTTTTATAATATGGCCTACCAGATGTTAGAAATTATAATATGGCCTACCAGATGTCAGACATTATAATATGGCCTACCAGATGTCAGAAATTAAAATATGGCCTACCAGATGTCAGACATTATAATATGGCCTACCAGATGTCAGAAATTAAAATATGGCCTACCAGATGTTAGAAATTATAATATGGCCTACCAGATGTCAGAAATTAAAATATGGCCTACCAGATGTTAGAAATTATAATATGGCCTACCAGATGTTAGAAATTATAATATGGCCTACCAGGTTTAAAAAGGCTTCTGAAGTTTTTAATTTCCATTTTGAAATAATTTCCACATAAAACATCCCATTTCCTGTTGCTGCAGGATTATTTTCCTGCTGTAGAAAACTGGCTCAAATGTAAGATCCTACATGTGTACTTTGTAATACTCATCCATTCCATTTCAACAACACAGCTCAGCATCGTGTGGCTTTTCTTCAAACACCTGATTTTAGATAATGAAGGTATCAAGTCAGCTCTTTGCTGAGCTAGGACACCCAGTAGCTTTCTACAACTACACTGTTTTGCATCATGGCTACAATGTAAATTCAGTAGACCTTTTGACCTTTTAAAAAGAGACCTCTGACAGTACGTCATGAGTGGAATTCAGACAAAAAAAGGCACTTTGGGGTTGTGGTCTTTTGCTTCACGAATTCTCTAGGTTTAATGTTGAGTTTTTTTCCCCCTGAAATGAGACCCATAACCTTTAGACTGAGCATGGGTGAGTCAGTTGAGCCCACTGCGTTCTACTCAAGGGTTCTAGAAGTGGACCAAGCCCAGTTCTACTCAGGGATTCTAGAAGTGGACCAAGCCCAGTTCTACTCAGGGGTTCTAGAAGTATACCAAGCCCAGTTCTCAGGGGTTCTAGAAGTGGACCAAGCCCAGTTCTACTCAGGGGTTCTAGAAGTGGACCAAGCCCAGTTCTACTCAGGGGTTCTAGAAGTATACCAAGCCCAGTTCTACTCAGGGGTTCTAGAGGTGGACCAAGCCCAGTTCTACACAGGGGTTCTAGAAGTATACCAAGCCCAGTTCTACTCAGGGGTTCTAGAAGTGGACCAAGCCCAGTTCTACTCAGGGGTTCTAGAAGTATACCAAGCCCAGTTCTCAGGGGTTCTAGAAGTGGACCAAGCCCAGTTCTACTCAGGGATTCTAGAAGTGGACCAAGCCCAGTTCTACTCAGGGGTTCTAGAAGTATACCAAGCCCAGTTCTCAGGGGTTCTAGAAGTGGACCAAGCCCAGTTCTACTCAGGGGTTCTAGAAGTGGACCAAGCCCAGTTCTACTCAGGGGTTCTAGAAGTATACCAAGCCCAGTTCTACTCAGGGGTTCTAGAAGTGGACCAAGCCCAGGTGCCAGACCACTACGAGCTGACAGATTACGAAGTGCTACTCAGGAATATTGAGACAGGAATATTACTGCATTGTGACCTAGATTAATGTGCTTGTGGTGGATTCGAATCAGGATACAAACATCTGGCGTTACCATTTGGGAGTAGTATACAGTAACTCAATTTGAATCTGAAATTGTGTAATGTTTTATGCCAAATAGAAGTAATCTCTTCTCATGTCATATCATATCATTTGAGTTATAGGCTATGGGTCTATCTTGCTAGTCAGTGGAATGTTTTTGGACTTGTACATGTGTACATGTGTGCAGGTACACCACACACACAGACATCTGAAGTACTTGTCAAGCGTCTTCCTGTCTCTCTCTCTCATATCGGAAGTATTAGTTAAGCGTCTTTCACTCTCTCTCTTTCTATCTATATTGTCTCTCTTTCAGAGAAGAGTCTTTTTCTCTCTCTCGGAACTAGATAGTTGGATAATTGAAAGCAGCACTCCAAATCCAATAGAGAAGAGGGCAGCCGGACATGTTTGACAGAAGTCAAAAGAAGTCTGTGTCCTGATGGTAGTTGTTTGACGTATAGGCTAAGCTATCAAACAAGACCATACAGCACTTCATACTGCCCTCTACACAGGGTATGGTTGAGAATGAGGAAAAAGGTCTGGATACATTGTTTGAATAGATTGTCTGCTTGAATAGATTGTCTGCTTGAATAGATTGTCTGTTTGAATAGATTGTCTGTTTGAATAGATTGTCTGTTTGAATAGATTGTCTGTGTATCATCTGGATACCAAATGTGCTTTATACTGTCTTCACCTGTGTCCGGCTCCGGATGTCTGTCTGTCTACGGATGTTTGGCTATGGATGTCTGTCTGGCTACGGATGTCTGTCTGGCTATGGATGTCTGTCTGGCTGCGGATGTCTGTCCGGCTACGGATGTCTGTCTGGCTACGGATGTCTGTCTGTCTGCGGATGTCTGTCTGGCTACGGATGTCTGTCTGGCTGCGGATGTCTGTCTGGCTACGGATGTCTGTCTGGCTACGGATGTCTGTCTGGCTACGGATGTCTGTCCGGCTACGGATGTCTGTCTGTCTACGGATGTCGGTCTGGCTACGGATGTCTGTCTGGCTACGGATGTCTGTCTGGCTACGGATGTCTGTCTGTCTACGGATGTCTGTCTGTCTGCGGATGTCTGTCTGGCTACGGATGTCTGTCTGGCTACGGATGTCTGTCTGGCTACGGATGTCTGTCTGTCTGGCTACGGATGTCTGTCTGTCTACGGATGTCTGTCTGTCTGCGGATGTCTGTCTGGCTACGGATGTCTGTCTGGCTACGAATGTTTGGCTATGGATGTCTGTCTGTCTGCGGATGTCTGTCCGGCTACGAATGTCTGTCTGGCTACGGATGTCTGTCTGTCTGGCTACGGATGTCTGTCTGGCTACGAATGTCTGTCTGTCTGGCTACGGATGTCTGTCTGTTTACGGATGTCTGTCTGTCTGCGGATGTCTGTCTGGCTACGGATGTCTGTCTGGCTACGAATGTCTGTCCGGCTACGGATGTCTGTCTGGCTACGGATGTCTGTCTGTCTGTCTACGGATGTCTGTCTGTCTGGCTACGGATGTCTGTCTGTCTACGGATGTCTGTCTGGCTACGGATGTCGGTCTGGCTACGGATGTCTGTCTGGCTACGGATGTCTGTCTGTCTACGGATGTCTGTCTGGCTACGGATGTCTACTTACTGATCTATGACGGTGCCAGTGTATTCTCGGGGGAGGAAAGGGTGTGGTAATTTGCTATGTCTGTGAAGAGGTTGTGCAGTCTTCTGTTCTTCAATATTTAAACCCAGTTTCTCCTTTTTGTATGTGTTATTCAGAAGCTGGGCAGTAGCATGCAGTCTGAGGAGGGCACAGAATGGCTCCTGGAGCTGCTGATGGAGGTGCAGCTGCAGCAGTACCTTTTGCGTATCCGTGACGACCTTAACGTGACGCTCATCTCCCACTTCGACTACGTCAAAAACGAGGACCTGGAGAAGATCGGCATGGGGCGGCCCGGTGAGTTGTTATAGTGGGGATGGTGTGGGGGGTGGGGGGGGGGGGGGGCATTTTGCAAATCTTTTGACTTTTGGCTGTGCGAGTTACATTTTTCATTGGTCGCATTGGTGAGCTGCACATTCTACCTGGTCACCTCAATTAAAACGTCCTATTTTTTGGGGCCGGATAAAACCATGCATTTGTTACAGTAAAGTGCATTATCCTCATGATTCCTGTAGTAAAAGTGTCAGCCTGTTTTTCTGGGGCCGGCTGCTGTAAATGAGGCTCTCTCTCCCTCCTGTGCCCCTCTTATTTCTCAACAATCGTTATTGAGCTCAAAGCACGCTGTTTTATAATCAAGATATCTGATATGGCTTTGAAATACAGAACGCCCAAAATTGCACAATGGCCATCACGAGTGCACTTGGCCTCAATGCAAAACATTTTTTGGGGGGGGGAGACATTACTTTTACTGTTAGATTAGTACATGGCTAGGTGTTATATTTGAGTGGTTAGCGCATTGGGCCAGTAACTGAAAGGTTGTTGGATTGAATCCCCGAGCTGACAAGGTAAATATCAGTCGTTCTACCCCTGAACAAGGCAGTTAACCCACTGTTCCCCTGAAAAAGGCAGTTAACCCACTGTTCCCCGGGCACTGTGGATGTTGATTAAGGCAGCCCCCCGCACCTCTCTGATTCAGAGGGTTAAATGCGGAAGACACATTTCAGTTGAAGTCATTCAGCTGTACAACTGACTAGGTGTCTCCCCTTTCCCCCTTTATTCAAGTTAGCGATCTAGCTAATGTATTTAGAGTTAGCGATCTAGCTAATGTATTTAGAGTTTCCACTTCTTTAGGTGATGAATTGGGGCGGCAGTTAGCCTAGTGTTTAGAGTTAGCAATCTAGCTAATGTATTTAGAGTTTCTACTTCTTTAGGTGATGAATTGGGGCGGCAGGTAGCCTAGTGTTTAGAACCCAAAGGTTGCTGGATCAACTGACTTGCCTAGTTAAATAAAGGTTAAACAATTAGCACCTATTTAATTAAGCATGTATATAATATAAATGCTCATAAAGATGAAGGAAAATGTGGCTCTAATGAACAAGAAATAATGATTCTGATGCCCAGTTTTGACAGTAAAATCTAACAAAAATTGTCAATTAGGTTGCTTTATATCTAAATATTTGTAATCATGCATTGTTGATTGGACATGTTAGATTTAACATTAGATTTAACAACTTATTTATTGAATACCATCTCAGTAGGTAAATATATTCTATTGTGTAATGCTGCAGATGTTTTTTGTTGTTGCACCCAATCATGGGCAGGTGCCAACTGAAAAAGTTGGTCTGAAGCCCTGTACAGACTACCATAACTAGTCAATCTGAAGACAAAGCCCCCTGATAAAGCTTAATTACTCTCCTCTTTTCTCTTTTCACCAGGATGGAGAGTGAAGGAGAGAGAGTGAAGGAGAGAGAGTGAAGGAGGGATGAGGGAAAGATGGAGGGAGAGGGAAAGATGGAGGGAGGGAGAGAGAGAGAGAGAGAGAGAAACGGAGAGAGAGAGAGAGAGAAACTGAGAGCTAGCGAGAGACAGAGATGGAGAGAGAGAGAGAGAGATGGAGAGAGAGAGAGAGAGAGAGAGAGAGAGAGAGAGAGATGGAGGGAGGGAGGGAGACCGGGAGAGAGAGAGAGAAACGGAGAGCTAGCGAGAGACAGAGATGGAGAGAGAGAGAGAGAAACGGAGAGCTAGCGAGAGACAGAGATGGAGAGAGAGAGAGAGAGAAACGGAGAGCTAGCGAGAGACAGAGATAGAGAGAGAGAGAGAGAGAGAAACGGAGAGCTAGCGAGAGACAGAGATGGAGAGAGAACCGGACAGAGTGGGAGTAATAATAGAAAAGCGTACTGTAATTTCTCCAAGCAGATCCCATCTGGTCTGGTCAGCATGTAAAGCAGTGGTATTCAAACGTTTTTAGCGGGAACCCCATTTTTTTCTAGCAGAATTTCTGGGGACCAGAAGTATTTCTCGTGAGCCAACACCAACTCTAATGACACAACCTTAAAATCGGTAAATGTTGACTTTTTAAGTCAAGAAATAACCTTCAATTCATTGCATTTTCATCTCTTATCAAAATGAAAATAAACCAATAAATACATTTACTCAATAACAATTTTATTTTTCAAATTATCTTTCTCAAAAACATTTGTATATCATTTTTTGAGGTGACCCCTCTGCAGTTCTGCCGCGACCCCGTCTTTGAATACCACTCCCCTGAAGCCTGCCGCATGCTTCCTAGTTGAAACAGTTTTCGCAGAATATTATACCCTCGTGTTTTTAACTGCTTTTGTTCATTTGGGTGTTCAGCAGGTTTTTTTTTGGGGGGGGGGGGGGGGGGGCTGTTCTCACACACCAAATGTTTTCTTTGAGGCAAGTCGAAGGTCGGTAGCCAAAGTCTACGCCCCTTCGTTGGTAATTGGTCAACAGTACTACTCCTAGTAGTGGGAACTATGGACGGGATTCTTCAATTAAGTGTTTGTTGTTATTCAACGAGACATGACTAGTTTTCATGCACGTTTTTTTTACTCAAGAAATACTGCACCAAACACCTTAGTTAGATGTAAACTTGTGTGACTAGGAAGAAAGTCAATTTATTACAAACTTTTTGATTTATCTTAGATTAATTCAGACTGTTTTGAGGAAGTTTATACTGGCTGTGTGGTTGCTACAGCATCTGAAGAGGGACAAACATAAAAATGGCTGAATTCTGCTAGGAGCAAACCTGAACCTAGTATACGGGCGCCTTAAGCCAGTCTGACAGGCGTGCGACCTTATGCACATTAGTGGGAGAGAAAAAAAGAAACCCTAGTCTATAGCTCTTATTTTCTCTCCCATTTTTCACGCTCTAAGCCCCCCTCTCAACTCCTCTGTCCCTTTCCCACTCACTCTTTCTCCTCTCTCTCCACTCTCTCCTTTCTCTCTCTTCCTCGAGCACACTCCTTTTTTCTTTATTTCTCGTGAAACTACTAGCAGCTAACTTTATTTTGGAACATTTTACTCACCATGACTGAGAGATGTGGTTGTCCCACCTCACTATGACTGAGAGATGTGGTTATCCCACCTCGCTATGACTGAGAGATGTGGTTGTCCCACCTCGCTATGACTGAGAGATGTGGTTGTCCCACCTCACTATGACTGAGAGATGTGGTTGTCCCACCTCACTATGACTGAGAGATGTGGTTGTCCCACCTCACTATGACTGAGAGATGTGGTTGTCCCACCTCACTATGACTGAGAGATGTGGTTGTCTCACCTCACTATGACTGAGAGATGTGGTTGTCCCACCTCGCTATGACTGAGAGATGTGGTTGTCCCACCTCACTATGACTGAGAGATGTGGTTGTCTCACCTCACTATGACTGAGAGATGTGATTGTCCCACCTCACTATGACTGAGAGATGTGGTTGTCCCACCTAGCTATGACTGAGAGATGTGGTTGTCCCACCTCACTATGACTGAGAGATGTGGTTGTCTCACCTCACTATGACTGAGAGATGTGATTGTCCCACCTCACTATGACTGAGAGATGTGGTTGTCCCACCTAGCTATGACTGAGATATGTGGTTGTCCCACCTCACTATGACTGAGAGATAGGGTTGTCCCACCTCGCTATGACTGAGAGATGTGGTTGTCCCACCTCACTATGACTGAGAGATGTGGTTGTCTCACCTCACTATGACTGAGAGATGTGGTTGTCCCACCTCGCTATGACTGAGAGATGTGGTTGTCCCACCTCGCTATGACTGAGAGATGTGGTTGTCCCACCTCACTATGACTGAGAGATGTGGTTGTCCCACCTCACTATGACTGAGAGATGTGGTTGTCCCACCTCACTATGACTGAGAGATGTGGTTGTCTCACCTCACTATGACTGAGAGATGTGGTTGTCCCACCTCACTATGACTGAGAGATGTGGTTGTCTCACCTCACTATGACTGAGAGATGTGATTGTCCCACCTCACTATGACTGAGAGATGTGATTGTCCCACCTCACTATGACTGAGAGATGTGGTTGTCCCACCTCACTATGACTGACAGATGTGATTGTCCCACCTCACTATGACTGAGAGATGTGGTTGTCCCACCTTGCTATGACTGAGAGATGTGGTTGTCCCACCTCGCTATGACTGAGAGATGTGGTTGTCCCACCTCACTATGACTGAGAGATGTGGTTGTCCCACCTCGCTATGACTGAGAGATGTGGTTGTCCCACCTCACTATGACTGAGAGATGTGGTTGTCCCACCTCACTATGACTGAGAGATGTGGTTGTCTCACCTCACTATGACTGAGAGATGTGATTGTCCCACCTCACTATGACTGAGAGATGTGATTGTCCCACCTCACTATGACTGAGAGATGTGGTTGTCCCACCTCACTATGACTGAGAGATGTGATTGTCCCACCTCACTATGACTGAGAGATGTGGTTGTCCCACCTTGCTATGACTGAGAGATGTGGTTGTCCCACCTCGCTATGACTGAGAGATGTGGTTGTCCCACCTCACTATGACTGAGAGGTGTGGTTGTCCCACCTCGCTATGACTGAGAGATGTGGTTGTCCCACCTCACTATGACTGAGAGATGTGGTTGTCCCACCTCACTATGACTGAGAGATGTGGTTGTCCCACCTCGCTATGACTGAGAGATGTGGTTGTCCCACCTCACTATGACTGAGAGATGTGGTTGTCCCACCGCACCATGACTGAGAGATGTGGTTGTCCCACCGCACCATAACTGAGAGATGTGGTTGTCCCACCTCACTATGACTGAGAGATGTGGTTGTCCCACCTCACTATGACTGAGAGATGTGGTTGTCCCAACTAGCTATGACTGAGAGATGTGGTTGTCCCACCTCACTATGACTGAGAGATGTGGTTGTCCCACCTCACTCTGACTGAGAGATGTGGTTGTCCCACCTCACTATGACTGAGGGATGTGGTTGTCTCACCTCACTATGACTGAGAGATGTGGTTGTCCCACCTAGCTATGACTGAGATATGTGGTTGTCCCACCTAGCTATCTTAAAAGAGAAACTTTGGGATTTTTTCTACTTCCCCAGAGTCAGATAAACTCGTGGATACCATATTTATGTCTCTGTGCGCCGTCTGAAGGAAGTTGCTAACTAGCGTTAGCGCAATAGCTAACTAGCGTTAGCGCAATGAATGGAAGTCTAGGGGTATCTGCTAGCACTTCTAGTCATTGTGCTAATGCTAGTTAGCATTGGCTCGCAAAACTACCTCTAACTTCCTTCATACTGGACACCAAGTCATACACATTTTATCCACAAGTTCATCTGACTCTGGGGAAGTAGATAAATGGCACCATTGCTAAAATCCCAAAGTATCCCTTTAAGAAGAGTACACTAACTGTAAGTCACTCTGGATACGTGTAAATGAATTAAGCTAAATTATTCAAA